>NC_058130.1:112827945-112898418 GCF_016433145.1 Gracilinanus agilis | reverse complement strand
GTGTATAAGAGACAGAGAGAGAGAGAGAGAGAGAGAGAGAGAGAGAGAGAGAGAGAGAGAGAGAGAGAGAGAGATGCCTTTTTAGCATCACTATTCCAGGGACACTCCTACCCCACCTTCCTCTACCTCCTGCGAGTGACATAAGTGATCCTCCTGGTCCTTGGGCCTCTTCTACACATCTTTAGAGATGCTATTTGTTAGCATGACGGCTAATTGCTGCAAATAGGCAGTGTGTGCATTTGGACCTTGTTCAGTGCTCACTCCTTTATTGAGAGAGGAGTGATGGTATTGATTCTGGATGGCCAGGGAGAATGCCAGGGAATATTAGTAAGGAGCCGAGAGAACACAGTACATAAACTTTTATGACACGATGTCAAACTGGATTGTGGAGACATAAATGAAAAGGACAATACGTTCTGTAATTACTGCAAGCACACACCTTCCATCTGCCTGACTCTCTAAGCACATGCTGGATAAGGAGAAATGTTGGTGGGGAAGGGAGGCAAGCTAGAGGTTTGGGAGTGGGGGAGAATGATATGATAAGAAAATGGCCAGAGAAAAGCAGCCTGGAGAGTCTGGTTTTGGCTAGAAGTAGTGAGTTTGGAATGAATGATTTCTTTCAGATGGTGTTATATTCATCCTTATGAGAAGCAGTATGTCTTAGCTGTGTGACCAGGAAAAAGTTATTTAATTGTCTAAAAGCAACTCTTTAAGACTTGTAAGTCACAGGTCACTAAACCAGGATTTCGCTATTCAGATCGATAACCTAGACGGGTCTTCCTTCCTCCAAAATGATTCTTTATGCTGTCATTGGATCCGTCCAGTTTTCATTATTGGAAATGTTTTCCGCAGATGAAGGCAGTGTGATGTGAAGAAAAGATGGCTTTGGAGATCAAATACCTTAGTTCAAATCCTGGATCTGCTTCTAAAAGATTGGATGGTTTAGGGTAAATTATTTATTTCACCTTTTTAGATAGTTTCCTCATCTCTGAAACAATGAGGTTTGTTTAGAGCAGTTGGTCATCAAAGTAGGACCTGTGGTCTCCTCCAGGGGGCCATTGTATGACTCCAAGACATGTATGCTCCATTGGAGAGGTGGGAAGAAGGGTTTTACCCTACCCTCTCTCCAATTCTGGGTTTGTCTTCAAAACCATTACAGCCTCACATCACCTTCACCCATTTCAATGGCTTAACATACCCCATTCTCTACCCTCTTCCACTTCTGGCTTCCTGTCTGTGGCATCCATTCAGGATGTTCTAACTTAACCCCTAACTTGTGATCCCACTGGAGCTGAGTAGACAAAATTCCCTAACCCCGCCACTAGCTTCCTTTCACCCTGATTTCAAGATCACTTGGGGGCCCCAGGACCCCACTTAGCAGATGGCTTTGCACTCTGGATTCGTGGTTGGGCTTCTCACACCTCTCTCAGGACCCTTCTCCTCTTTTAGAGGGAAAAAGCAAATAGCACAGGGCAAACAGACATGGATGGATTGTAAAATGAGTAGTAGTTGCAGCAAACAATGTCCTTCCATCCATATCTATTTCTGGAGTGGTTTGTCATTTCCTTCTCTTGCTCATTTTACAAATGAGGAAACCAAGGCAATCAGGGTTAAGTGATTTGCCCAGGGTCATACAGCTAGTAAGTGTCTGAGGCTAGATTTGAATTCAGAAAGAATACTCTAAACTTCTGGTCACTCTATCCATTATGCCACTTAGCAGCCAAACGTCTTCCATTATTCATGTTGCTATCAAAGTCATGTATTGAAATAATAATAGTAATGATAGCTACTATTCATATAGGACTTATTCTATGCCAGCTGCCACGCTAATTGCTTTATAATTATTCTCTCATTTGATTCTCCTAAACCCATTTTACAGATGAGGAAACTAAGGTAAACAGAACTAAGGTAACTTCCCTAAGGTTATACAGCTGGTAAGGGTCTAGGCTAGATTTGAACTCAGGTTTTTCTGACTCCAAATACAGTGCCAAGAGTTTACCCATTTTGCCACCTCACTGCTTAGAACTGGACCTACTAATCATCAAAGTGCTAGACCTAGATTTTCAAAAAATAATGAAGCCTATTCAATTATATTGTTCTCTCTAAAATATCATTACTACTACTAATACTTTAGTGAGAGCCAAAAGGTTTTGCACCATTAAAAAATACAACATAATTTTCAAATTACATTCAAAGTAATTTTCAAAGTTTTCATACTTTCTCATATTTTATAATTCTCTTTTTATATAAATATTGGAATGTATACAATACTACAGTAATACATGTATAAAACTTATAAATATGTTAATATGTATTTATTGAGAGTGCACATTCAAAAAATTTTACTGATGGGGACACACTATATTAAAAAAAATTGGAGACCATGGTTTGGCAGATCCAGGCAGAGATCAGTAGAATCCTGGGACCTGGTTAGTTATAAAGGGGTGAGGCATGTTGGAAGCTTGCCATTTGAATACTGAATGCCAGCTCTGTTCAAGGAGCTGGGCAGAACACAAGGAAGGAATGGTGTGTGAGTTCTGTATTTCCAAGAACTCACCAGATATTCATTCAGCCTTGCAAATCCTCATTTTATGTTCATCCACTTGCACCTCAAACTGTCTTCCTCCTTCCATGCCAGAAACACCAGGAAGCTGGAAGTAGCTGCTGGCAGGGGTGGTCATGATCTGGGACACACAGGAAGGAAAGCAGAGGGAGTATGGAAAACTGTGGCTTCCCCTTCCTTCCAGGAAAAGCAGTAGCAGTGGTCCCTAGAAACACACTAATAACAATTTCCATCTTTGTAGTGCTTAGGAAGCTTTACAAAACAGTTTCCTCAGAGAAACTTTTGACATTGAGAGTGCAAGGGTTATAAACATGAATAGTGGAAGACTTATTGGCTGCTAAGTGGCATAATGGATAGAGTGCCCGGGGGGTCTAGAGTCTTCTTCATGAGTTTAAATCCAGTCTCAGACACTTAACTAGCTGTACGACCCTGGAAAAGTCATTTAACCCTGTTTGTCTCAGTTTCCTCATTTGTAAAATGAGCTAGAGAAGGAAATGAAAAACCACTCTTTGCCAAGAAAATCCCTAATGAGGTCATGAAGATTGGGACAGGACTGAAAAATGACTAAACAACAACAAAGATGGAACAGTCAAGAAGACTTAAGTTTAAATCCAGCTTTACACTTACTGGCTGTGTGACCCTAAAAAAGTCATTTAACCTCCATTTGCTTCAATTGCTTTTTTTTTTTTTGATACTGTATCCCTATCAATAAAAATATTGAATATCCACTCTCAATATATAAATATTAAAATATTTATAAGTTTTATAGTGTATGTCTGTAGTAGTATATTCATTCCAAAATTTATACAAAAAGGGAATTTAAAGAAAATATGAAAACTTTGAAAATTGCTTTGCATATAATTTGGAAATTATATTGTATTTTTTAATAAGTTTTAAAGGGTTTAAGTTGTTTTTTACTCATATCTGATTCTTCATGACTCCATTTGGGATTTTCTTGGCAAAGATACTGGATTTGCTGTTTCTTTCTCCAGTTCATTAAACAGATGAGGAAACTGAGGCAAGCAGTGTTAAATGACATGCCAAGGTTCACACAGTCAGGAATTAATTTTATCTATGGTCATAGTTGAACCCAGGTTCTCCCTTCTCTAGTTCCAACATTCTATATCCTGTGCCACCTACCTTCTCCTGTTGTCTCAGTTAGCTCAGCTGTCAAATGGGAATAAATATAACACTTATTTTCCAGGTTTCTTGGGAGGATCAAATGAGATTAATCCCCTTACAAATCTTGCCCAGGCTCATACAGTCAGTATGTGTTAGAGTCAGGGCTTCTTGATGCCAAAGCCAGTTCTTTATCCACTACACCATAAGAGTGAGGTATTATTTTTCTCTCTCTCCATTACCTAGTACAGAGGTATGTACCCCACAGGTACTCAATCAATGCACAACTAGCTGTGTAGCCTAAGTGAGGTACCTGAGCTAAGCAGAGAACGAGGCAGAATTAAAGCCAGCATCTCCTTTCTTAGTCTCCTCCTTGTCTTTTTTCTGGAATAATTGGCACCTTTGGTCTGATATTGGCTGAGGATTTTCACTGACTTCACGATCACAACTTGGTCTTGTTGTTATGCTTTCCCTCCCATAGTAGGGGTGTGTGTGTATGTCTTGGTGGCAGCTGGAGGCTTCATTTAGTCTGCCAGCTGTCCCACACTACCTAATACCCATGGCATTTTTTAAGTCCTGCAGATGATTCTCACCAGACCCCCAAACAGCAGCAGCCTGAAGGTGATTTATCAATCTTCTCAGAAGCTGCAGATGGTCAAGCTTCCTTTGAGGTCCTGGGGGACAGAGCTGATTACTGGGGATAACTGCCTCACTCTGGCTGCATGAGCCTGCTTCTATGGTAGGGGAGATCTTTCAGACTTAGGGACCCTGGTCAGTGTCATTGACACTGGCAGTTGTCCTGGGGAGTGTCTTGCCACTGTGCCAGGGACATCAGCTCACCTGCGTTTATTTCTTTAATCCAAGCCTTGTGATAACGGATGTTATCAGAGAAAATGAGTGGAAGATGGAATTGAAGAACATGGAAGTCTGCCCAGGAAGCAAGAAAAGAAGGGGAAAAGCTCTTTCCTAAGGCAGAGATGAAACTGAAGAAATTTTAGCGATTAAGCTGTACTAGGGTCAGTTAAAGGAATCAGAGATATATTTTAGGATATTTTTCCTTGAGAATATAATGGGTTACTTGACATGGGGACTTGAACTCAGGCCCTTTGACTTTAAATCCCATGCTCAGTGCTTTGAGTATTGCTTAATGGTAGCAAGAATAAGAAATATTGTTGGGATTTTTTTTTGTGTATGGTACAATTTGAGGTATAAGGAAATATTTACTTCTAAAGACTCAGAGTCGTAGACCTTGACCCTAATAAAGAAAATGCAATGTCAAGAGTGATTTCAGGGAGCAGCTAGGTGGCACAGTGGATAGAGAACCAGACCTGGAGTCAGGAGGACCCAGGTTCAAATTTGGACTTGGACACTTCCTAGCTATGTGACCCTGGGCATGTCACAACCCCAATTGCCTAGCCCTTACCAATCTTCCACCTTAGAACCAAGATAGAAGGTAAAGGTATCAGAAAAATAGTGATCTCTGCCATCGTAGAGCTTACATGTCCAAAATAGTCCAATGGCTATACCATCAATATCAACCTACATAAAGGTCAAAAGCACTAGTAGCTATCCTCAATAACTCTGATTCCTGATAGCTATCTTTCCATTAAGGATCACAGGATGCTGAGATGGGAGGGTTCTTAGAGACCATCTAGATCAACATCTTTTGGGATCGTTGACCCCTTTGATAGTCAGCTGAAGCCTGTGCATCCCTTCTCAGAATAATGTTTTAAATCTGGAAAATCGAATTCATAGGCTTAAAAAGGAAACCAATCATATCCGAATATTGAAATATAAAAATATTGAGAAAAACAAACAAATGGACCCTCTAAAATCTATTCACAGACTCTAGGTTAAGAACCCTTGATCTAGTCCAATCTTCTCATTTTTTCAAAGGAAGAAACCACTTCAGGGAGAAGAAATTATTTTCCAAGGAAGGAAATAGATCTGGGACTTAAACCTATTGCCTTGATTCCAAGTCCAGTGCTCGATGTCTTGAATAATACTTAATGCTAGCAAGAATGACAAACAGCTTTTCTGGCTTTGTTAATAGGGGATCTCTTTTTATAACCCTTTCACAGACATACAGAATCATAGGAATTAGGATGGAGTAGAGATTGATCTCAGAAACCAAAGCTGAACCTGACCAGGAATCTTGTCTGGAACATTTAACAATAACCTGAGATCCTGGATTCCTCTTAGTGAGATTTCATACTGTTTTCCAACCCAGATCTACCATATTGCTCTCTGACCATCATGCACACATACACACATACACACATACATCCTCTCCTACTTCCTACCACTTTCTGCCTCCACATCTGGGGAGAATAATCAAATCATAATTATCATTGCTGGAAAGTACAAAATAAATATTATTTGTCTGTGACTCCACTTATCCCTGTGACTTTACAGATAGTAATACCTTTCTGTGGCTGTCTCACCTTTTATTTTTGGATTCCCACCATTTAGTACAGTGTCTGGTACATAATAAATGGTTAACGAATGTTTTTAAAGCTGATTAAATTCATTTATACAATCTCTACTTAACACCTTCAGTAATGGTGAAAGTCATTAACTTTCAAGGTGGCCCTTTTCACTTTGGGATAACTTGGAAGTTTGTCCTTTCATGGAGGAAAACTCTACCCTCTATAAATTCTCATCATTCCTAGTTATGCACATGGGGGCCAAACAGAATAAGACCAACCCTTCTTCCAAGTTACAGCTGTTGCAGATATTTGAAGATGGCCATCATCTTCCCCCTAAGTCTTCTCTTTTCCAGTCCAAACATTCAGGAACATACCTTCTTTGTTCCTTCACCTCTGCTTTGGAAAAGTGCCATCTTTCTTGCTTTCCCATTATGCACTTGCATGTGCCCACATACATGCCATGTTTCCTAGCATTAACATTTCCTCCTTGTGCCATTTTCTTTTCTGAGACCTTTGGGAACCATTAAATGGGCTTTCCTGCTACAAGGGATTTGTGTGAGAATAGAGATTGGCCCAGAGTGGCCTACATGGAGTCTGGAAGGATGTAACAGAATTTGCTACTGGAACCAATACTCGTGCTTAACTAAAGTGAATGTCCACCATCTTTCCCAGGCACCCATTGGTGCTACAAGAGAAATAGGAGTTTGTCAGCTTTACAAAGAGCCCTGACCTCTTTCTCTGGTGCATTTCTTCTTGTGGTGCATTTCTTCTCAGCATTCAGGACAGGCTGGATGTGTGGACAGGGAACGCTTGGGTTTCAGCCTGTCTCTAGTCATCATACCAGTTGGGGAACGTATGGTTAAATACAGAGCTTTTTAATTTACAGAATGTCAGTGTATCCCCATCCTCCTCACTCTTCCTTCCTCCCACCCTCCCCAATCTTCAATCAGACAGTCCTCACCCAGACTGAAATGCAACCTCACACAGCCACAAGCTCTAAACAGCAGTGGATGAATGGTGAAGACTGAAATGATGTCAACAACTTGTGCTGAAGCCAAAGAAAATACGAGGGGGCCCTCGATGGCTTCATCCCTGAGTTTGTTGTAAAGCAGCTGTGAGTAATAAGTTTTCTTTCAGAAGAGACACAGTACAGCACATCTGAATTAGGGTCTGAACTTAGCATACCCTCTGCAGACCACTTTCCCCACTCCCCACTCTTATTTCTCTTTGATTAAGATTTTGCAATTGCAATGATTGGAGGCAAATGGTAGCTCATGATGCTGGTTGTGTGGTTTCACCTTAGCCAAAGATCCAGATGTTCATCACGTGAGAGTGACCTTAAGGCATGGGGGAGCTATTTGGAACATTCAGGAAAGGGCAAGAGACAAAGTGGTATAATTGAAGTTCACTGGATTTGGAGCCGAGTCCTTGCTTTGTGAACTTGGACAAGTCATTGTCTCTCCTTGGGTACAGTATCCTCAACAAAATAAAAAATTCAGAAGATTAAATCCCTGTGGTCTGGCTCTAAATCTATGAACACTTTCCTTTGAATTATTCAGATTGAAAAGGCAAAGCACAGAACTCTATTTATAACTTAGTTGCTAAGTTTTAGAAAGTTGTCTGAGATTCATAGAATTTAAATGACTCATGGTTACAAAGCAAATACGTGTCAGAGGCAGGAGCTGAACTTGGAACTTTAAGCAGTATGGACCTGGGTTCAAATTCCACCTTGGTGAATTCTGTGTGACCTTAGAGAAGTCACTTAATTTCTCTGGGCCTCCATTTCCTCATTTGTAAAATGATAGTAGGCTAAGGAACTTCTGAGGTTCCTTTCAGATTTAAATCTATGAAATAGCACGCCACTTAAGTCAAGGAAATAATTGTTCCATTTTGCTCTGTGGTTTTACTTATGGATGCCTAATCAGAGAGTGTCTAACATACAGGTCATTTGGTCACAATGGCCCAAAGCCACTGAGTTTATTGGATGATTGGAATTCCATTATAATCATCATGCCTAGTTTTGAATTCAACAAATATAGAACCTAGTGGCATATTTTAAGCATCTCAGCAGCATGCTTGAGTTGGCTGTTGCCAGCTCATAAGAGTCTATTGTTAAATTGTCAGTGTGGGTATTTATACCTCAGAAATCAGGAAACCCTACAAACCAGAGCTTGAGTTATTATTTTGTTGGTTGCAATGACTTAAGAAAGTGATGGAGAAAATGTTAATAATGCAGATTGGACATAAAAGTGCATCTTGTTTTTCAGAAAGCTGGTTGTTAAAAATTTGTCAACATACTCCTGAGTGTATGTAATTATCTAGTGACAAATAGGTGGAAGCCATATTATCTTTTTAGAGGAAATCAGAGGTCCAAAGAGGTTAAATGACTTATCTAAAGTCATATTGGTCATCTTACGAACAAGAAAATTGGACCACAAACTTCCAGAGAGCTGATAGTTAATGGAGTCCTTTCTCTCTTCTTTCTTAATCCTCTCTAAATATCTATGTGCCAGGAGACTGATAGAATGGTCCTATCTATTCGATAATCAGCTCCGATCCGGGGGTTCTCCAATTGCAGAGATGAATGACTTGTCAGTGTAAGACCATCTTTCTCCCACTATGTTCTCCTTCACCCTCCTCCCTCCTCACTCCCCCCATTCTTTTCCCTCCCATCATCTGCTCTGACAGCACTATCCCTGACACTTTGCTTTTAATTTTATGGTTTTGTTTAGACAGTAAACATACTTTGGAAAAAGAAGAGCTCTCTCCTGGCCAGCAGCCATACCACCTTGGGTTTTCCTAAGCTACGCAGGGCCAGGCCTGATCAGTCCCTACTTGGGAGTCCTCCCAAGAACACCTAGGTGCTCTGAGAAAGTGTGGCAGGTGAGTCAGCAGCTGGCACCCCTCCTTCTGATTCATCGGTCCCCTGGGGAATGAGAAGGGGGACTCTGTCGCCCAAGGGACGAGGAAAGCTCTTTTACAGAGCCAGAGAGCTAGATGATTTTCACCAATCTGAGGCTAACGCTGAACTGTAGCATCAATCCCCTTCCTTAAATCAGCTCTTCTCCTTAATAATTTTAATAGATCAGAGCAGAGATATATATTAGGGAAGGACCCTCAGGAGCCCCAGAGCCTGCAGGATCTGCTCTAATGATCTCTAATGTGTCCCACCTCCGTCTGTGTACTGGCCATTTGTGTATCTTTAAGGAGCCTCTGACATTTTCTGAGGAGCAAGGCTGTGAACTTGGATTGGATATGGTCCATTTTGGACACTCGCCCCCTTTTTGTTCCTCCTGCAGTTTCTGAATAATTTTGGTGGATGATGGTATGAGCTTGGATGTGTGGGTGCTGCCTTGAAGGGTCTTGCCTACAGGGCTGTCTCCCAGAGTTAAATGCATTTCCATCAACTCCCTGCTTACCCTGGAATCTGGAAAATCTATAAGGCAAAGAGATCTTTTGCCTTTATAAGTACAAGCTTCATGTGAGTGGTACCCAAGGCATGAAGAGCCCATTTTAATTTCTGAAGGTGCCATACTTCTCTTGACTCAAGCCCTCATTCATGAAAAAAAAAGAAAGGAAGGAAAATGTCTTAACTGGTCCATTTAACTGTCACTCATCTCACATTTGCAAGTAGGGTTGTTACTAGAAATTTTTTCACCTAGGGCAAAAACAATGAACAGAGGGCAGTTCCACTGGGTTTATCATTGAAGGGGAGGTCATAGGAATATAGAGCTGGAAATGACCTCAGGGGCCATCTAGTCCAATCTGGTATTATGCAGATGAGGAACATCCAGGGAGGTTAAGTGATTTGTCTAAAGGCACATAAGCATCAGAAGTGAGATTTGAACCCAGGTTCCTGGACTCCAGAGTTGGTGTTGTTTCTGCCATGTGATGTGGCTGCCCTAGGCAGGGTCTGGCCCTTGTGTCTATAGTGGCTGGGGGTAAATCAGGAGAGAGGCATCCCAGTGACAGGATCCTGGGGGACAGAGGAATAATACTTGCGCCTAATGTTGGGGTGAAGCCACAGTCACAAGACTATGGAGTGAGTGGAGAAAACATGCTACCTCAGATGTTGGCATCTGTAGGCTAAGCCTCATCTCCTGAAGACAGTCAGAGATCTCTTTATGAGATCATAATTATAGAAAAAAGGAAATCTTATCATTAGGAAAGGAAAAATCAGAGAACTTTGTACATTCAAGTGGATTATTCTAATCTAAGCCCCTCACCAAGCATTGTCCTGGGGCATTTATCATCCCAGTAGGATGGCGTCCGATGCCATAATATCACTGGCATGGTACATGTATTGCCACCATAAAAAGGGGAAAGTCTTAGAAAGAAAGATTGCATCAAAGCATCATTTTTGTTAATGGCCCTTGTAATCTGAACTTCCTTATTTCATACAGATTTTCCTGGCTCAAAACCCCACTTTCAGCCGTGGCACTCATCTCCATCTCAGTCATGATTTGTTTGTTTTGTCAGATTTATTTGGGGTACTCAGGAAACTCAGATTCCTAAATCAGTCTCTGGTTTGTTCTTCTCATGTACTGAAGCTTGAGCCCAGCCCTTCTTTCCCCAGGAGGAGCTTTTCCTGAGACCCATTGGTTGCTCTAATGATAAGCATATGGAAGGGTTTTTTGGCAATTTGATAGTGTGTCCCTCTCACTCTGTCCCTTGAGGCAGATTGCTACTCCTGCCTCTTCAGTGACCTCAATTGTAGCTCTTTGGTGCCTCCAAATAAAATGGTTTATCATAGCATCCTCCCCCAAATACCCTCTTGAGACATTTCTCTGGCCTTTGTTCACTGACATTCTTTCATAGGCAGGCATTCATTCACCATTATCTTCTGGGAAGCCACTGGGACCTGCTGTTCCTTTTTTCTAGGAACTTCAGATTGATCCTCGTGGTTTCATCTTCTCATTTGACTAAAGTGATATCTCTTCTTGGCAAAGTTCTTTCCTCTAGCAACAGGGCATCAGACTGGGGATTCCCCCTCCCCACAGCTAGACCAGGAGGCACATCTTCGCGTCACTTTTGATTAGTGAAATGTTTTCCATCCTTGGTATTCTTTCTTGGAGGACTTAACGTTTAAGTTTATGGCGATGTTTGTCTCTCATCCACTAAATAGAATTTCTAATTTTCCCATAATCATTAAACACATAACATATGGATGGTGTGGAAGATGAATGTGGAACTAATTTTGGCCTTTCCTCTCCTCTTCTTGTGACATTTCCATGAGCTATCTAGCTGTTCTGCCTTATCATTTCTGACAGAAGCAGAGGGCCACAGGACTTTCATGCAACTTCTCATTTTCCCAACCGACTGCACTCAATTTGGACTTTTTTTTAGCTTTTCTATCATGCCCCACTCTTCCCTCCCTGCCTGTGCCCTCTCCCTTCTGCTTTCAGCTGTCTTGCATTATTGTCTTCCTCCTTTAGATAGATGGTAAGTTTATTGAGGGCAAGGATTATCTTTCATTTTTATATTTATATCCCTAGCATTTAGCACATAGTAGGAACACATCGCCTCACACATAGTAGGTGATTAGCAGCTGTTTATTGACTATTGACTAGGATTATAGAATCATAGGAAAAGAAACTTAAGACTTGGAAGGAATTCTAGCAGTCATATAGTCCAACCTCCTGTGGCAGGCCAACAAAGCTTTAGCTATCTCTATATTTTGTGTGATGTCTGTTCTCTGTGGTATCTATCTAGAGGTGTGCTTGAGGAGCACTGGCTGGGGAGAGCTGATTATTAAATTTTCAGTGTCAGCATTTATGCCTCAGAAATTGGCAAACATTACAAATCAGGGTTTGATTTATTGTTTTGTTGATTTTCTAGATTTCAGAAAGAGGTGGAGAAAATATTCATAATGAATAATAAGCTTAAAAGTCTATTCTTTGTATGTTTTTTTACCCTGGAGACCCAGTTGTTAAACAGTTACTAGCCTCTCCTGTTTGTATCCCTATCAATAAAATAGATGCATCTGCTATTTATGCAATTCCAAGTGTCAACTTTCCTTGGTGAACACATACACAAAAATGATATTACTTACTAGATAATATTTAGGAAACTACAATGACAAATGGAGGCCCTTCTTATTCTTGGTGGTTGTTGTCCTTCAATCCTTCATACTTGAAGATGGCCAAAACAACCTCATTGGTGATGTCTTTTGACTCGTGCATAAATTAGATTTAAGTGAGGCAGAGTAGCACAAAGTTGTTGCCCTCACTCTCTTCCAGAATCATCAAAGTTCATTGACAAGATAAAAGTCAAGATGACTGGTAATGGGTTGGCATGTAGTAGCTGGCCTTGGCTTCTTCAATGTCTAACCAAGTGCCTTCTTCAACCTCCTTGATGGCCATGGAATGAATTGTTCTTATCCACCCCATTCTGTTGGGGATGTGGGATGTCTTCATATGTTTGGAATAGTCATCCCCCTAACAGGATTGAGGCTTATAGGTTACCCTCAACTTGGTTTAGCCTGCCTGCTGAGATGGTTTACCAGGATGTGGCCACTGACCATAGGACACTTTCTTGGAGCCACAAATGGGAGCTGGATAGCAAGTCGATGCCAAAGGAAGAAAGCATCCCTGAACAGGTCTCAGCAAACCCTACATCAAAAGTGCTAGCCTTTCCTGAACACCCCGTATGCCCTTAGGATCCCTGTGAAAATTCTAAACTCCTACTCATATCTAGATCAGCATTCACGTATTGAATCCATTTGGAAAAGCTAAAATTGCTTAAAACAAAGACTACTCCCTTGAGAAGCAAGTCCCAAACTCATTCCCCTTGACATTGGTCGAGCTCATTTCCTTTAACTAATACACTGGAATACCTTGGAACTAGAAAAATTGAAACATTTGAAATGTATATAAAAGATGAAATTCTTTTTGTATAAAATGTATAAACCATCCTGGAAATAATTTTGAACTTCCCCTTCTCTAATAGTTGTCCTGAATTAGTAGTTTTTTTTTTTCTTTGCTGCCAAGCTAACTAGCAGATATCCATCTCTGGTCCTCCAATCCTTCCTGAGAACCCTGAGGTTTGCCATATATCCCATTCCTCACTAACCAGTTGAAAGCAACTGCTATTCCTTTCTCCTATCCCCTTTTCCTCTTTGGCCAATTAGAGATTTCAAGCCCCCGAGACCTGGGATAGCTTGATGAAGACCTAAGTCAAGATGCAGACCTGGGGAGCAACTCATTTTATCTCCAGCAGTCCTGAGACCTTTATTGATCAAAGTGGATGGAAGATTAGACCTGGGAAATGTATTGTGAAAATCTGGCAGTGGCAAAATGGCGTTGAAAGTAGTAATTACATAGTTGGTGTCTATTGAAATTATTTTAGAAATTGAACTTACAAATTCCTTGAGTCAATAATTAAGGCTAACATTTTTTCCGATGTTGTCAGTTTATCAAGCAATAACACAGAACCTGAAGATAAATGTAATCTGTCTTCCAAGGTGTGGACACATGGAGAAAAATGATCACAATTCATATAATTAGAGTGCTTTAAAGTTTGCAAAGTACTTTCCTCGCAACAATATTGTGAGGTAAGTAGTATTAGCCCCATTTTCTTTTCTTTGCTTAATAGCATGGTCACAACTCTTAGTCTTTTTAGTTTTATCTCATGCATAATAAATCTTTTCTAGTTCTTCATTTTTATTCTATGTATATTTTTGTTTTTAGGAGTATTTCATTTAAGCAACATATTGTGGGGTTTTGTTTTCTTATCCAATATGTCACTCTTTTGTTTTATTGGATTGTTTAATCCATTCACATTTAAAGCTATGGAAGTTAGATCTATATTTTCTTCCATTTGTTTCAAATTTTGGTTTTTTTCCAAATTAAGATTTTCCTCTCCTCCTCTGTAAACACAATATTTTATCTCTTCCGTTATTTTAGCTTAATCTCCTTTAAGGCAACCTTATTCCCAATGGACATCTTTCCCTCATTCTTAAGCCCCTTTCCCTCTCATTTATTACCCCTCTTCCTAGTTTTGGAGTTTTGCTTAACTTATTAGTTCCTGTTGCTTTCTTCCTCTTATCTAGTTATTTAATTTTTTCCCCTCTCAGTTCATTAGTTAAATAAAATCCTCTTTTCTTTCCTCTTCAACTTATTTTTTTTAGTTTTTGCAAAATGTCATGTTCTGTATCTTTTTCTAAAAAAAATTTCCCTTGTTCTCTTCTTTATTTATATTTTCTATCTATTCTAGACTTTTAATCTTTGATTTGTTTATATTTAATTAGTTGTCTTAAGCATCTGTATTCCTCATAGAATCAAAGTTTCTAAGGTACTTATTTTGGGGTCTCCTCTAAACACTCTTTACATTATAGACATACCTCTGAGATATTGTGGGTTCAACTCCAGACCACTGCAGTAAAGCAAATATGATAATAAAGTGAGTCACATGAATTTTTTGGTTTCTCAGTGCATGTAAAAGTTATGTTTATATTATACTGTACTCTATTAAATGTGCAATAGTATTATGTCTAAAAATAATGTACATACCTTAATTTTTAAAAAAAATGCTTCATTGTAAGAAAAATTCTAACCATCATCTGAGTTTTTAGAGAATAGTAATCTTTTTGCTGATGGAAGGTCTTGCCTTGGTGCTGATGGTTACTAACTCATCAGGGTGGTGCTTGCTGAAAGCTGGTTTGGCTGAGGCAAATTCTTAAAATAAGACAACAATGAAATTTGCCTCATTGATTGCCTCTTCCTTTCACAAAAGATTTTTCTCTAGAATGCAATACTCTTAAACCCTGCCATTGCTTTATCAACTAAGTTTATGTAATATTCTTTCATTTTGTTATGTCTTGAGAAATAGGGAGGTCTGAGAAGAGGGAGAGAGGCAGGGGAATGGCCTGTTGGTGAAGCAGTCAGAACACAATCAACATTTATTAAGCTTGCCATCTTAGCTCAAAACAATTATAATAGTAACATCCAAGATCTCTGATCACAGATTGCCTTAACAGATATATTAATAATGAAAAATTTTAAATGTTGTGAGAATTATCAAAATGTAGCTCAGAGACACAACATGAGCATATGCTGGTGGAAAAATGGTGCCAATAGACTTTCTTAATGCAGGTTGCCACAAACCTGTTAAAACAAAACAAAACCGTATCTGTGAAGTATAATAAAGCAAAGTGCAATAAAATGAGGTATACCTCCATTGCTCTATAGATCTTTCTCCTGCTTTACTCTTTCTGTTGTGGCTTATTCTTAAAAAATAAAAATAAATCCAAAGGAAAAAATAAATATAAATTTTAAAATGCCAATTCTTGAGGTGACAAAAGGCATATGGCACCATAGTAGGAATTACCTGTCATGTAGGTCATTATTAACCTTTGTCCTCCTCTTGTTCATTTTTTCCCATTTTCCATGAAATTCCCACCCTGGGTCTATGTCCTCCCACTCTTTTGAGTGTCAATTGCTCACAGGAGCTCTGATTCTCCTCCTGAGGCATAATGAGTGGTCTCTTTAAGTTTTAATTTTAATTCCTGCAGGTTATATCCATTGTAATGTCCCCTTCTCTCTTTGAAAACTAACTCATTCCACATTGAAGGATCAGTTATCCCCCTTACCACCAATTAAATAAGAATTTCTTCCTTCTCATTCTCTCCTCTAAACACCTACCTTTACCTCCCACACATTCTCTTGTAGGCTCTCTTTCTGAGAAACTACAGGAGTTATTTTCTTTAAAGAAATTTAATAACAATAACAATAAAATAAATAAATAAAATTTGAATCTTTGAACAAATTAAGGTATATTATATTTCCCCTCTATTTTCTTCCTCTCTTCTTCCCCTTGATGCACCCCCACTCTATAATTTTGTCCCACAAAAACATTTATTCACTTGTAGGAGTGTCATGAAATTCATTTCATGGTATTTACCCACCACCCTTGCTATTTGCCTTATGCTTTCACCCATGTCGCCCTATGTATCTGTAAAAAGAAATCTCTTAATGATTTCTCTATATTATTTTGTTGTTGTGCTTAGTTGCTATATTTGTTCACTTTTCTCAAATATCTGTTGTCTGGGATGTTTGAGAAGCAAACTATTTATTCAGGTCTTGTTTTCTTTCTAAGAACACTTAAAATGCCTATTTTTATTGGACATCCATCTTTTTTCATTGAGACTTAGGTTTAGGTTTCCAGAGTATGCCACCATAGGTTACATATTGAGCATCACTGACCTTTGGAGCATAGTATTTCATTACTTCCTGCAATGGGTGCAGAATAGTTTTGTATTATTTGAATTTCCTTTCCTATACATTTGAAGAGTTTTATTTATAGTAACTTTTAGAATTTGTTTTTTGTCATTAGAATTATTACGTTTAATTACTATGTGTCTTGGAGTTTGGGGCATAGAATTTTGTCTTCCTTGGATAGCATTTGTGGATTCTTTTGAATCCACTTTGTTTTCTATGTCCAGAAGTTCTGGAAGATTTTTTTTTGTATTATTTCCTACATTATAGTCTTCGAGGTTTTTTGACTTCTCATGTTTCTTTGAGAGAAGGAACTAATTCTTAAATTGTCTCTACCAATCATATCTTCAATATCAACATATTTTGCTTGTAACAAAATCATATTTTCTTTCAACATTAGTGCTTTTTGCTTTTCTTCTTCCAGATTATCCTTTACTTCAACATATTTTCATTCTCGATCAACTATTTTCTCATTTCTCTTTTGTGAGACTTCCACCATGGATTCAATAGTTTTTCTATTCTGCAAATTACTTCTGTTAGGTTATAAATTCTACTTTTACAATTCTTATTTTTCTTTTGAAACATTCAGGAACATCCTGCTGCTGTTTCATGTTATCTCAGGAACCCATAGAGTCTTCTGCCTCATCAGGTATTGCTTCAATTTCCTTTGTCTTTCAATATTTATTCCAAAATGTCTGGACTTATTTATCTGATTTAAAGATCATATCTTCTCTGCCGATTTATCTGCTTATGCAGGAGGTCTTTTAAGTGTTCTTTCTCCTAGGATATTTGCTAATTTGAGCCTTTATTTCCTTATATTTCCCTACTGCTCACTGCCTGATTCTTTCCTCTTTGATTGCAGCTTCCCTAAGAACTGGATCTTAAAGCCATCTCAGGCTCTTCCTACATTGGGCAATTCATACTTTAACAACTTCATTCTCTGTCTCAGATGATTTCTTAGGGGATAGCAATGTCCTTGGACTGATTTGGGCTCTTGTCTTTTGCTGAGTGGATCACTCCAAGCATGCCACATGAGCTGGTCTCCTACTCTAGTTCCCTCTGTACCTCCTTATTTCCTTATAACAGTTCCCTGGCTTGGCTCTGTTGCAGCCAAGAGGTGTAGATAGAATTGAGGTCTGTTGTGAGCCCAGTCTCAGCTTGTGTAGCCCTGTCAGAACAGGGTGGGTTGAAAGGGGTGAGGTACCAAGGGATTACTTTAGGGGCTAAGGATTAACCCTCTTTATTTTTAATTACCTCATTAGGATTCTTGGTGTCCTAGACTATGAAGAAAATTGAAATGACTTTCTCTCTTGTACATAATTACTATTTTGGAGAAATTTTAGAGGCCATAAGGATCAGAAAAAATGTCAAGTCCTCCATCTATTAATCATATAACCTGGAAGTCCCATGTTATCTCTCTATTTTACAGATGAAGAAATGGGGAAGTGACTTACTCAAAGTCACAAAGCTTTTGAGTGTTGGAGCTGGGATCTGAAGTCATCTCTCCTGCTTTAGGATAAATGGGGTACATTTATCTAACACTGTTTAACAAAGCCTTTTACATACCTCTTCACATCTGATCTTCACCACAGCCATGAGAAGTAGAGACGACAAGTATTCTAATCCCCATTTTGCAGATGAAAAAACCGAGGATCAGAAACTTAGCAGACCTGTTAAGTTTCAAAGGAGGAATTCTATGCCCCACGTCTCTCCAGACTTCATTATCTATTATATTTCCATTCCACAATGCCGAGAGTGGGGATGATAGAGATGTCAGCCATTGTCTCCTAGGCGATCCCGCTCTTGTTGCCATCAGGAGAGGTTAAAGGGGAAGAGTCCCAGAGGGCCAGGATCATGAAGGTTTATGGGGTGGAGGTGAATTTAATGATGGCATTCCAGCTAGAAGTTTGGAGCATGCAGAGAGTGGGGAGAACAGAGAAAATGAAGTGGGTTACAAGTTGCAGGCCTCGGCTGTCCCCTGGAGACGGCCCAGGGTAGGTTGCTTGATGTGAGCTAGCTGGAGTGGAAGGTCCCCCTTCCCAGTTCTCAGAGCTGTAATCATGGCCCCAGGGAGGAAAGGGGAAGAAAGCACAGGCAGGCCCTTAAAGTCTCTGTCCTGTGTCAGCTGCTCCATACTAAGCTGATGATTCAGATGATTTAGTGTTGATAACAGAGTCAAAGAGATTCTGGAGGCGAAGCATAGCTTTTAAAAAATTCTCCCTGGGAGTTTGGGTCAGAGAGGGAAATCGGGTCTCAGAGAAGAAAAGCCAAGAAAAAACATCTGCCTGCTGGGCTGGGGAGGCAGAGGGCTTCGGAGGGCTGCCAAGGGGCCTGTGATGTAAAGTCCCTGTCCTGGTCCAGGAGCTGCAGCCTGTGCATGATCTGAGAGGCTGCAACAGGGGAGGGCTCGGACAGACCTCAAGGACCCATTCCTTCCAAAAGCCACCTTGGGAGACAAAGAAGCGGGGTCAGGGCGGACCTCACAAGGGGACATCAGATAGAGATTCTAGCTCAAATATCTCCCCCATTGGCACCATCAGATTTCCTCCACTGGACAGCTGGAAGAGACCTGAGGAACCAGCGAGTACAATCCCTCCATTTTATAAAGAAACAGAATTTTAGAGATCTTTAGAAAAGAAAAGGACCTTAAAACTCACCTCATCTAACCCTTTCATTTGGAAATGTGGTGAAGATCCAGTCTTGTGGTGTGAGTAAAAGTGATAGTAATAGGTGTTGTTATTGTGTCATTCATCATCATCTTAATAATAATAAAAATAAGAGTAATAATTATCTTTATAGGGTACTTGAAGGTCTGCAAAGCACTTAGAAATATAATCAATCCTATTTTAACTTCACATCAGCTCTGAGAGATGGGTGTTATTATTTTTCCCATTATACAGATGAGGAAACAGAGTCTGAAAGTGGTTATCCAGAGTCATGCAGCTGGCAAGAAAGAGTCCTGGATTTGGAGTCCGAGTTTTCCCTTTGGGGGTCAGGATTTAGCTTTAAATTGCATGATCCTAGGAAAGCAAAACCCAGAGAGGAGAAGAGCTGGCACCAGAAACCTGGTCTCCTAATTCCTAAGCCTTTCCCCAGGTGGGAATCCCTCCTCTGTTACTCTGAATTGCTCAAGTCAACCCAAGTCAAAAAAATTTAAAAAGAAGAAAAAAAAATAAAGTCAACCCAAGTCACCTTGGACAAGTTAGCTCACTTCTCTGGGCCTCATATTTTATATCTGCAAAAGGTCTAAGAGTTTTTATTCCTCAGGATTAAGGCAATAACTGTGGTGATGACAAAGATGAATAGGATAATAATAACTGACATTTATATAGCACACTAAGGTTTGCAAAGGTTTCCATTTGTTCTTTGTAATGCCATACTTTAGTAACTGAGGATCTGTGGTTTCATTGATGTGTGTATTCCATTCATTGATTTCAATTTGTTGTTCAGTCCTTTTAAAATCACATTCAAGTCTTTGTGACCCCATTTGGAGTTTTCTTGGCAAAATAATTGGAGTGGCTTGCCATTTCTTTTTCTGCCCCATTTTACAGATGAGGAAACCCAAGGCAGGCAGGGGGCAGACTAGGTTCAGTGACTTGCCTAGCGAGGGTCACACAGCTGGTAAGTGTCTGAGGTCAGATTTGAACCCTGGATCTCCCGTCTCCAGGTCTTGCTCTCAATCCACTGAGCTTCCAAGATGCCCCAATAGGGAATAGGTAGTTTTTGATGGGGGGAAAAAGGAGAATAGGGAGAAAAGTAATAGTAGAAAAATAATAAGGAAAAAAGGAGGGGTCATTGGAAAGGAATGAAGTTGTTAGTAGAAGTGTTTCTGGAAGGGATAAATGGATAGGGGGCAGCCCAGTGGAGAACCATGGTTCCATGGGGGTGAGGAAGGAGAAAAAGGGGTAAAGCTTAGTCCATCCTTTTATAAAAGAGGGATAATAACATTTGTGTCACCTCTGACACAGAGCAGTGGGAGGAAAATGCTTTGAAAAGCACTAAATAAATAATATGATTCCCTTTCCTAATGCTGCTCACTTTATGGTGGCTCTTCTCTCTTGCCTCTTGATGGTATACAGGCATAGAGATCCTGGCTTCTCAAAGAGAGCAGGAAGGATGTAAAGTAAGAGCCTGGGGATGGAGCACATGTCTATTGTCTGAGAAGCAGCTTCACTAAGGTTGGGAGAGGATGGAGCCACTTCCCTGGTTGAGTCCCAGGATTTAGAAGTTTTGGGCTTCAGCAGCTCCACTGAGGGTCTTAGCAGATTTCACATCTCCTCTCAGGGCCACTCTTGAGGGTCTAAAACACTCTGGAGACTGCAGAGAGATTGTGACTGGCACTGGCATAGGGCAACGTATCCACCTCAAAAAACCAAAAATATGGATCTTTTGAAGTATTTTTAAAATTCAGTTACAGGCCCATCATGCACTGAGTTATTTAAGACAATGCACCATTTAGGAACCCCTGAAATCCAGCAGGAAATGTCTGTAGTTTCTTCCCAGGTACTTCCATTTTAATTTGTAATTGCTTTCATGGTACTATGGTATATTAAAAAGACCTCTGCATTCACAGCCTTGAGTTCAAATCACAGTTCTGTTACTTATTCCTTAGGTGTTTTGGAGGCAAGTCATTTTCCTGGTTGGGGATTTATTTATTCTTCTACCAAATAATGAGGCTGGACTCTATTATCTCTAAGTTTCCTTCCAGCTCTAATGAATCTTTGACCTTAAAGGCTGTTTATGAATGGGGCACCAAAGATAAAAATCTCAGCATACAGCCCTGACCCTTGGGTTATGGATATAAAGACGAAGCCACATCAAGGACATCTGGGAGTTTTCAGTGGGATGCTCTGAAGACCACAGGGCTGTGCCTGTTCGGTGCTAGCCCTCCTTTGGAGTTCCAAAAATACTGTAGAATACCCAGGAGACTATAAGCAGAGGGCACAAGGCCAGACTGGGTCCCCTCCCATCCCTGTTCTAGACCACACTCACTAGAGTCAATCAAGAATGATCTGTGCTTTGAGAGCGAGAGAGCAAGAATGTGCTTGCTTCTGTCCAGATGTTAGCACTGTAATTAGAGAAGTCCTGCTGAGATGCTGGGACCAGGTGAAATAGACTGTGAGCAATTGTGTTGTTGCAGAGGCAGCATTCATGTTAAGGAGCAGAGAGAGTTTGTGCCAATAACTGGGGTGACTTTTGGTTGTTTGGAATGTTCACACAGAGATGGAGAAGAAGAGAGAGACAGGGACATAGAAAAAGAGAACTACACACACACACATACACACAGAGAGAGACAGACAGACAGATAGACAGAGACAGAGACAGAGAGTCAGGGAGAGAAAGAGATAGAAACAGAGAGAGGGAGAGAGACTGAGTGAAAGAGAGAAACAGAGTGAGACAGAGACAGAGGAAGAGAGACAGAGAGGCAGGGAGAGAGAGAGGCAGTAACTAGGGCATCTTACAACAAATTCATTTAAGGCAGAGCAGGAGCAGAGAGAAAAACCAGGTGACCAATTCCCCCAAAAGTCTGGCCTATATTCCTTGAGGAGAAAGTAAACTTCAAGACAGGGCTGCCACTGCATCAGGACCCTGGGGATGGGGGGTCCAGCAGTGGTCAAGCAGCATGGCAACACAGACTAGTAGAACACAGTGAGGTGAGGTAGACATTACCTGGCTATTTCTGTAATTCACCCATTTTTCAAAAAGGATCAATGGCATCAAGGGGGGCCATCGTGACTTGAGAATGAATTGAATTTAAGTGAGGCAGAGTTGCAAAAAGCCACTGGTCTCATTCTCTCTTCTATAGTCACTGAAGTCCAGTGACGAGACAAAAGCAAAGAAAACTGGCTGTGATTTGGGATTGCACTGGAAGAGCTTGACAATCAGTTATTAAAAGTTCGGTTCCTTTTAGAATTTGGATTCTTTCAATGATGTCTTCCTAAAGGTATTAAATTTTGGACAGGGGCATCACAGTGACCTAGTCACAAATTATAAAAAGTGTGAAATTAGGACTGGCCCATTCATACCTATTAAAAGGTTTGCCCCTTTCATATTTTTATGAGCCAGTGAAAAGGAATTGTTGAGAAGACTATATAACTTTACTCCTTTAGGAAGACATTCTTCATTCCTTATTATTTATCGTTCCTTCATTTCTCAACTTGATGTTATTATATAGTGGTTAACCATTGGTTGTATGAAGAATTGCCTATGCCCCTGTTAGCCCTAAAAAGGGAAGATCAAGCTCTGAGAAGAATCATTATCGAGAGAGAATCTTGAGATTCCCTGTTCATCTTTCTTTTCTTTTCTTTTCCTTTTCTCCTTTTTACCTTTTTTTTACCTTTTACCTTTTTCTCCTTTTGCCCTTTCCCAAGTGTGTATGGAGGAAGAGGAAGGGATATTTCTTTCCTCCCTGCTTTTCATCATCTTATAGAAGAGTAACTTGTCCAGGAAACTCCTTGCCAAGTGAAAAGTGGACTTAGAGAGTCTGGTTATAGAGATGAGCTGACCTGCAGTCCCAGGGTAGCCAGATATGTGACATACTCAGTAGAGAAGCTGGGTCCGAATACACCAGCATAAGGGCAGCAGGAAAAGCGAAGACACTAGGGTCTTTTCCTGATGGAGAAACAGGTCACCATGGCCAAGTGTGTCCCTCTTGCATACCCCTCTATTAAAGTATTCTGTGTGTATACTACCTTTTCCCATTGACCCTGTGTGTATTTGTGTACTCCAGGTTTATGGGAGCAATATTTTGTTTCTACTGTTTATTTGTGACCCTGGACAAGTCACTTCACCCTCTTTGCCTCAGTTTCTTTATCTATAAAATGAGCTAGAGGAAGAAATGGCAAAGTATTCAGTATCTCTACTAAGAAAACTCCAAGTGGAGTTACAAAGAATCATAAAAAAATAAACTAAAAACAACTGACCGCCAAAAAGATAATTGTGTCAGCTGGCTGACTATTCAGGAGTGTAACACCCCACCCCCTGAATACCTCGGATAGTAGTTGCTTGGGGAACCTAAACCACTACAAGTTATATGGGGTGGGGATTAGCCCCAGAGGGCTTACTGACATTCACAATAAAAACATCCCTATTCATTACCATGAAATATTAAGCCACCAGCTTATAACTGATTCAACTAACAAGACATTCTTCATTCCTTATTATTTATCGTTCCTTCATTTCTTATGATTCCTACTCTGCCTCTTAGATTACCAGGTTTCCCTCCAAGCTTAGTTCATGGCTCCTACATGAATTCTTTTCTGATTACCAGCTAGTGCTCCCCCCTTTAAATTATCATTTGTTTATGAATTGTATGTATAGAAAAATATTATATACTTATAGATGTCCATACTATCTCTGTTGATAGGATAGAAGCCCCTTGGGAGCAAGTCTGCTTTTTTTGGTCTGTATTCAGAGCCCCCAGCTCCTAGAACTGGGCTTGGTACATGATAGGTGCTTAACAAAAAACTTCATTGATTCCTGTCGATTCACACCACCTTAACATAATGTCTTTTTTTTTGAGAATTATACATTTGATATTCATGGAAGCTCTGGAGATTCATCTTAGTTTGGAAGGATGCCTTTTCTTCATGCTTTTCTTCATCCTCCTCCCCCAACCTGCCTTTTCTGAATTAACTCTTGTGCCTGATTACAAGTTTGGAATTCCTCGATTAGGAATAATCCAGGGGCTGATGGCACACAATCCATTTTTCAAAACAAGATTAAGAAACTCTGCATTCTGTGTGGGAGACCCTTACTGATGATTAGTTGACTGGGAGGGCTTGTTACATGCAGAATGGAAGGAGCTGTCATCTTGTTGATGGTTTCCAGGGACTGCGTCTCCCAGGCTCACAGTAATTTCATTTGTCATCCTCGCACAACCAGATAGTCACATGAGCAGGCAAGGACTGGGTCGACTGACGGGCAGAGGTCTGCTTGCCAATTGTCCTGAAGAACAGGAACAGTGAAGTCGGTATTAAAGCTGCTAGAAAGATTTCTAACAGCTGCACTAGCTTTATAATGAAAAACATGGTGAACAAGGGTGGGTACACCTGTGGCAGGTTTCCAGCTGTGGGTTACAACTTTTAGCATCGAAGATGGCCCTAGTGATTGCTTGAGGGTGACCACCTCCTATTTCTTGCCTTCTACTGTCTCCTAGAAACACATTTTAAAAGTCTTGTGAGGGAATGTAACCACTGAGGCTCCAAAGTCAGCAGGAGAGGCATAATAGAGGTTTTTAAACTCCAGAATGGGTTACTAGGGGAGGTAATCTTCTTTGACTGGAACTCTTAAGGTTCTCACTTGAGATGGTGCAGGAGTGATAGGAGAAGAAAACATTTGATGAGGTCTCAAGGACCCCCTTTCAGAGAGATTCTATTCTAGTCTCCTGGGTAGGAATAGAAGGAATGTCATGGCCTCTGGGTGCAGTGGGCATCATCAACTTGTCTTGCTTTTATTCCAGTTCAATACATGATGCTGCATTTCAACCAATTGAAATTTTCCATCATTCTCCAGTGTCTACGGTGGTCTATTAATATCAGTTGCTGTGATAGAAAAGACAGGTGGCTGGATCTATGGGGTCATGAGTAGCTTGCTCTCAGCAGGAGATAAATTACATGCTTAGGAAAGGACAACCATAGTGTTTGTCCTCAGCAACAGAGGAAAACTCTTGTCAGCGGTCTGAAAGGCTGGCGCCATGCTTGAAAGGGGCTGCCTTGAGCATCTGAAGGATCTGGCTGAAAAGCAATTGCTTATGAAGATGATCAGTGTCATCTCTGAAGTCATCCATGGCCAAATCACTGCTACACAGGTAACAAGGGCAAGGGTGGCATCCGTAATTAGCCACAAGCCTGGCATGGATGTGGAGCTCCCTCTCAGAAGGAAATAGATACCGATGATCATGCCTAGAAGGGACGGTGATGATGATAATAATCACAACAGCAATCATTGTTATTAGAATGATAATTTATTTCTAGAGTACTTTACTATTCACAAAGTGCTCTACTCCCAACAACTTTGTACGGTAAGGTCAGATTCGAGACCTCCACTCTTTGTTATCCATGTTCAGAAACGTAAAGAGAATTCACTGCCAGAGTGCTAAGAACACTGGCTGAGCCATAACTACATCAGAGCAATGAGGACTTTGACCCATAATACTGAAATTGTTAACACATAGAGTCTTTTAACAGTACCTACAGCAAGAATAGATGATTAAAATAGAAATATCCGATCAGCTACATTATATATGAGTTTCTTCCTCAGCCAACTCAGCAGCCTCATGGTATTCTGAAGACTTTTATCTCCCACTATATATTTTATATACTTTATCTCAAGTGTAGAAATTGCTATTAATGGATCTTAGTTCTGATCCTGGAGAGAGAAGATCTAGATTCCAACTGTAACTCCGATGCTTCCTGATTTCATGATCGGGGTGAGTTCCTTGACTTTTCTGAGTCCCATTTTCATCACTGATAAAATGAAGACCCTATTGCTTGTTCCCCCTACCTCATGGACTTGTCATGAAGAAAATGATTTCAAAACCTTTAAGTGAACTAGAACTACGATGTATTCATATAATTAAATTCAATAAACAAACATAAAATGCAAGGTACTCTCCTTGGCATTTTGGATACATAGATGAAAAACTGCCTTGAGGAACCTTATAGTTTAAAAGAGGAAGTGTTATCACAACACATACTTAAATAAGAATAATATAAAGGGATAGCTGATATGGATAAAGGAAATGGGGGTCATGGAAAGCTTGAACTCAGTGTATGGTTTTCTAATAAGTATAATCAATCATAGACCTTCCAACTTAGATCAGGAAGTAATTATAAGTGTTGAAGGTTCAAGAAGTTGCCTGATCTAAGTTGGCCAGCATGGCACCTAATGAGAATCATACATACAATGTGGCATGTAGATTGTTGGACCCTTTTAACTAAATAGTTCTTATTAGCAGGCTAAGTCAACTATGCCGATAATGCAATAGAACTGTGATGGCCTTAATCTGGAATTTTCCTCTGAAAATAAAGATTACAACTGATTCATGATTGCCCATCCTGGACATCTTTTGTTTTTGGTCTTGCTCTAAGTTTGTGTCAGTGATTCCACCCATTGTTCTGGCTGTCTTTTTTACTTTCTCCTAAATCTGGAATTATACCTCCAAGACTGTAGAACCTGTTGTAGTTGCTTTCAGGGAAGAGGGACTACAAGGACATAACTAACCCAATTCCTTTTTTTAATCTTCCTATTAATATTTATTAAGTTCCTATTGTGTATAAAGTGCTATGCTAGGTACTAGGAGAAATATCTAACTTAGCAGACGTGGTTACCAGCATCATATTGCTTAAGTCTAGCAGGAGGATAAAATATAACTATGATATATAATGTTCCATTAGCACATTGGGGAGGGGAAGGACAAAGTGCTTGGTAAAGTCTGAAGGAGAAAGTGACCAACTAGAGATGATAGATATGAAAATGCTTTTAAATGAAATAACATCTTAGAAATGTACTACATGCAGACACCTCGTTGCTCTTATTCCTTGCTATTATTAATTTCACTTCAGATTTCACGACCTTTATTCTCTAGAAAATATTTCATAGAATCATATGAATCCCTGAGTCATTGGGAACCTCACAGGCTATCCAGCTAACTGAAAACTTATCAAAAATCTCTCTATACGGGACACCTAAAACATGTCCATCTACCTCCCACTTGATGACTTCCAATGGGGAGGAGTTCCGAACTATCTCTTAAAATGACCGATTCCACATTAGAATAGCTCTAAGTATTAGGAAGCCTCTCCTGATAGTAAACCAAATTTGGCTTCCAAAATCTTTCAAATGCTCTAGATTCCTTCCTCTAAGACCAAACAGAAGAAGTTTATTTGATCTCAAATATGACATTGGTAAGAGTTGACACTGATTCAACAAGAAAATTCAATTTTATTCAACAAGCATTTATTAAGCTCCAGTTATATGCAAGACAGTACAATTGGCAATGGAAAAACAAGTACACAAGCAAAATAGACCTGCCCACAAGAAGCTTAGATTCTAAGGAAGACATAACACTTATACCAATAAGTAAATATTAAGTAATGTCTGAGTAAGAAAAAAAGCAACAACTGGCAGGCTCAGGGGAAGGCATCCTATGGAAAATAGCAACTGAGCTGGGCCTTGAAGGAAAGTAGATTCTAAGAGACAACGATAAGAATGGAATTATTTCTAGACACGAAAGACAACTTATGCAAAGGCAAGGAAAGAGTGCCAAGTTTAAGGAAGAGCCAGCAGGCTAGTTTGCCTGGAAAGTAGATTTCCTGGAGGGAGGTGAAATGAAACATCTGGAGAGAGGTAAGTTGGAACCAGATTGCAGAGGGCTTTAAAATGCCAGCCAGAGGAGTTTGTATTTTATCTTAGAATCAATGAAGATTTTTAAGTAAGGGAGTGCCATGTGCCATTGTCAGATAAGACTATCCATTTGACAGTGGAGAGAGGAGAGACTGGAAACAGGGAACCCAATGAGGACACTATTGCTATAGTTTGCATGAGAAGGGTTGTTCAGAGCCTGAACTGGGACAGTGACTATAAGAATGGAGACAAGGAGATGGACACAAGAGAAGACTTGTCAGTAAAACTATCAAGAATTGACAACTAACTAGAAATGGGGGGTGAGAGTCAAGGAAGGATCAAAGATGAGTTTTAGAGGTTTCTAACCAGGATGACCAGAAGGTCAATGGTCCCCTCAACAGGGATGGGGAAGTTTGGAGAATGTATGCGTTTGGGGGGAAATATAAATGAGTTCTCTTTTGGACATGTTGAGCTTGACTGCTGATGAGGTAGAGATGTCCAACAAGTAGTTGGTAAGGCAGCCCGAGGGGTCAGGAGAGAGACTAGAACTACATGTATAGATTTGGGACTTATCTGTACAGAGCTGATAAATGAACTCATGGGAACTATTGACATGACTAATAGAGAGAAGAAAAGAATGCCCCTGGAAAGAGCTTGGGGGACACATTTAGTGAGCATGAGATAGATGATAATGCAGCAAATGAGACAGAAGAACGATTTGTCAAGTGGGGGCAAGCCAAGATTCCGTAGTGTCACAAAAGCCATGGGAGGAGAAAATGCTTGGAGGAGGCAGTGGCTGACTGTGTCAAAAAGCTGGAGAAAGGTCAAGTTGGATGAAGATGGAGAAAAGACCACTTCATTCATCAGACCACAAATATTTTTAAGAATCTAACATGTGAATCTACCTCCTCAATCAGTGGCAGTATGATCAGAGGGTCTTTGCCCTCAATGGTTCATTTAAAAAAAAGGATATGAAAATGTTGCCTTCTGCAGAATGAAAGAACAAACTTAGTAGGAGAGATGGCCTAACTTTTGTCTTATCACCACATATTCAGGAATTATTTGACAAAACCCAGAGCTCCTGGTCATCCTTGTACATGGAACTTTCCACTTCACACACATACTGTGCCCCTCCCCTCAACCACCAACTTTTTGGTTAAGTAACAATTCTTATCATTTTAGTCTCTCCATCTGTAAAATGGGGAAAATAACAACCATTGCCCAGATGTTTATGCTACCCAATGAATATAGAGGGGCAGCTATATATATATATATATATATATATATATATATATATATATATATATATATATATATATATATGAAGACATAGTAAAGAGGACATGGGAAAGAACTCAGAAGTTTCAATTCCTCAAAAGACAAAGTTGCTGTAGTAAGTCACGGCATTGCTTAGTATTGTAGCCTTTTTTAAACATACACACACACATACAAGTTTTAAGATCATATATGGCATTTATGAAGAAATCCCATTACTTTAGACTAATTCATCCTGTATTGAATTTGTATACAAGGAAAGGCTTGAATTTCTTCCAGAAGGTTATGGTGCCCAGGCAGGCTTTTAAGAGTAACTTCTAGCAAAGAAAAAGCTTAGCACAGCTCCTAACAGCTCAGCCATCTGGTGACCCCCCTACTCCTTCCCTCCCCACCTCCCTTCTGTTAGCTCACCTGGTAGAGCGCCTGCCTGAGGACAGCAGGGTGCAGGTTTGCAACTCAGCTGCCATGCTGTCTCTGTAGCAGCCAGCGCAGCGAATCCAGCCACCGGACAGGAGAGCCCACTAATTGGCTAATTTTGCTTATAATGTTTGGTCACTACTTGGCAAGCACAGCTGTCCCTCAGGTGGGTATTTATTTGGGTTGATTTGGCTATATTGCCTGGTTTTATATTATTTTTTTGAATGGCTGTTACCACCTGCTAATGGCTCCATTCCTGGTCCCTGCTGGAATATGGCTTCTTCTCGAAAGACCTTAGATCTCAACCCCCTTCTTCTTTTAGCTTCCATGCCCCAGGACCCCTTTTTCACCAAACTGCGTGGCTCTGAGCGTCCTTGTTGCCAAGCAGAATTCGTCGGTGCTCCATAGGGAATCAGTGTTCCATTGTCCCCTTTGGTAGGCACATGTTTTTCTGTATTCAGCAATTCACTCCAACACCTGCATCTCCAGATGAGCGATTTATGCTTTGGACAAAAGACTCATCTACCCTAACTGTTAACTTTGCAATTTAGAAGACCAGTGAGCTTGGGGGGCTGGGGGAGGGGGCAACCATCTTTCTTGTCATGAAGACACCTCAGTCACCAAGGAGTCTTCTCACATCCCTCACTCAATTGCCAAATCTTGATTCCACCATCAAGACATCACTGAAATCCATTCCCTTCTTTCTACTCATTGAGCTGCCATCATCTATTGCTTAGATTGTTGCAATAACCTTATTAGTCTCTGGTTTCCAGTCTCTCCCTTTCCAATCCATCCTTCACAAAGCTGCCAAAATAATCTTACTAAGGTACACAGGTCTGAACAAGTTACTCTCCTTCCCAAAAACTCATAATAAATCTCTATCATTTCTGTGTAACCACCATAACTTCCTTGAGTGGAAGAGGCTATAGGATGGCTGATTCCCCATTTTTTTCCTCCTCAGTCCCCATTCTTTTTCAGGGAAATGATAGAAGGATTAAGATACTCATCACAGCCTTCTCCAACTACTAGGTAACCCAGAAGTGGAACCTTCTTCTTGAGTCTCTTTTCTGACTCTCTTTCAGCTGGATCAGAGGAGGAGAGGTGACTTAATCAAATGATTTATGGCCTGACATTTAACAACCCTAATAATCTGGCTTCTGGCTACTTTTCTGGTATAATTTTACATCTCTTCTTTTCTTGTACTTTGTATGAACCAAACTGGTCTTCTAGCTATTTACTGAACTTAAACATTTCTTGCATCTGTTCATTAGTATCATTCACTCCAAAGTCTAGAATAAATATTTGTTGTTTTTCAGTGCTTTTTCAGTCCTGTACGACTCTCCCTAATGCTATTTTGGAGTTTTGCTGGCAAAGATAATGGAGTGATTTGCCATTATCCTTCTCCAGTTCATTTGATAGGTAAGGAAACTGAGGCAAACAGGATTAATTGACTTGCCCAGGGTCACACAGCTAGCAAGTATCTGAGGTCAAATTTGAACTCTGGTCCTTCTTCCTGATTTCAAAGCCTGTAATCTATCCCTTGCACCAAATAGCTGCACCCTACCAAACTTATCTTTCTTATCAAACCCTTAAAATCAGCTCAGGAGCCTTAATGTCCTCCCTGATGCCTTCTCTGCTCCTTACATCTAAGAATTCATTCTCCCCCCTTGCTGTAATTGTTTTTGCTTTTACATAGCTATGTACACGTGTTCCCCAGCAGAATCCAAGCTCCTTAAAGGGAGCCATTTTTGTTGTTGTTGCCTTCATATCCCCAGTACCTAGCCTAGTGCCTTACACATAACACAGGTGCTAAATGGATGTTTAATTAAACTGAATTGAGAAGAGGCAAGAGAGGGGAAAAGGAGAAGAAGGGAGGGTAGGAGAGAGAAGAAAGAAATGAAAAGGAAAGGAGGAGAGAGGGACAGAGAGGGAAGAAGAAGAGAGCAAAGGTGAAGGGAGGAGGGAAGGAGAGTAAGAGAAGGGAGAGTTGAGTGGCAGCTAGGTGGCTTGCTATAGAGAGCAAGACCTGGAGTCAGGAGGACCTGGGTTCAAATATGGCCTCAGACACTTCCTACCTGTGTAATCCTGGGCAACTCATTCAACCCCCACTACCTATCCCTTACTGCTCTTGTATATTGGGAACCAATACACAATATTGATTTTAATATGGAAGGTAAGGGTTTATATTTTTTTAATATGGAAGGCAAGGGCTTATATTTTTTTTAAAAGGAAGGAAGAGAAGAGAGAAGGAAGGGAGGAAAAAAGAAAACAAGGGAAGAGAGGAAGGGACCAGAGGAGGAAAGGAGGAGAGGGGAGGATGGGAGGAAAAAGGGAAGAGAAGGAGAGGAGAAGAAGGGATGATGGAAGAAGAGGAGAGGAAGTGAGGAGGAGGAAGATTAGGCTCCTTTGTTTAAGCAAGATTTGCATTTCATACATTGGGGATAACTCTTCCATGTCATAGGTCACAATTGCTCCTACAACTTCGCCAAAGGTCTTCAGTAGTTAGAGATTTAAAAAAAATCATCACCTTGTGCCTAACCTGGGAATGAGTCTATAGATATAAGCCATCTGCTGTTTGGCATAACTTTTTCCAGTCTAATACTTTGAACTTAATTACATATTAATTTCCTTCCTCAATTCTTTGGTCCAGCCAATCTAACCTTCCTGCTATTCCTCATACATGACAAAACATCTCTCATCTCTGGATCTTTGCACAGACTGTTTACCATACTCCCGATGTCTCTTCTTCTCCTCATAAAATCTCTCATTTCTTTTAAAGCTCAGCTGAGTCACCACCTCCTCTCTGAGTACTTTCTGAATTCCTGAGCTTCTAGCATCTTCCCTGTAAAACTATCTGAATGTATTCAATATATATTTATTTGACTACATGTTATTTGTTCCAATAGAATATAAGCTCCTTGATGGCAGGGACTGTTTCATTTTGTTTCTGTATTGTCAGTGCCTAGAACAGTGCCAGGGCACATAGTAGGTGCTTAAAAATGCCCACTGGTTGACTGAATGATGGATTGGCTCCAGCCACCCTGGTTTTGAGAGTGTTTCAAGGTTAGTGTTAAAATATTCTTTATGAAAACAGACAGAAAAAGTCCAGCTGCTGGCTTGTCCCTTTGTTATCATTTGTCTTTTGCTCCTTGTTAGGGGCCATTTGCCCTTGGGATGTTTTTTGTTTCATGTGGACTTTGTCTTCCACAGTTCCAGCAGGACTTTGAAATCTCTTCATGTATGCAGGTGTCACGTCCTTGTCTTTTCTTAAAACACAGCTGGGCCTGGTCAAGGCTCCCCACCCTCTGCCTCAAGGCCCTTCACCAGGACCTTGACAAGATTGCACTGTTTTTTCCAGAGGACAAAGTCTAAGTCTTGACAAAACCTAGGAGTCATCTGGTCCACTCTGTCCCCTCCCTATATTATAAATGAAAAAAAAAAAAAAAAACCAAACAACAAAAACAACCAGGGTTAAGACTGGTTGGACAACTTGTGCAATGATATACAGAGAGTAAACAAATAAAACAGAGATTGGATCCTAGGTTCTCTGACTCTAAAGCCAGTAAGTCACTCGCCTGCCCTGTGTCTCCTTCACTTCGATAGAAGATAATAAGGTTTCCAAAGGGTTTTCCTTACCACAATTTAGCAAGTGGGTAGAAAAAGGGTAGGGTAGGGTAGAAGAATTAAGACAGCAGGCAGTATAGTGGATGGAGCGCCAGGCCTGGAGTCAGGAAGACCTGAGTTCAAATCTGGCTTTAGAAACTTACTACCTGTATGGTATCAGGCAAGTCATTCAACCTCAGTTTCTTCATCTGTCAAATGAGCTAGAGAAGGAAATGGTGACCTCCTCTAGTATCTTTGCCAAGAAAACCCCAAATGGGGCCATGAAGAATCTGACACAACTGGAAAAAGACTGAAAAACAGAATGAATAAAGAAGAAAAACTGGTCTTGGGATGGCCAAAGTCAAGTCTTGGCTTCAATCATGCAATCAACAAACTTTTATTAAGCTCCTACTATGTACCAGGCAAGATGCTCTTCTCTGGTGGTACAAAAAGAGAGAAAAGATAGTCCTTGCTTTCAAGGAGTTTACAGTTTAATGGGAGACCACATGTAAACAAAAGGACAAAAAGCAAGCTACATACCAATAAATAGGAAATAATTGGCAGGAGGAGGGCACTGGGATTAAGAGGGATTGAGGGAGGATTCCAGTAAAAAAATGGGATTTTATTTGGGACTTAAAAGGAAGCTAGGGATATCAGTAATGAGATCAGAAAGCCACTGGCAGAGCTGGCCAAGAACCACTGGGGTGAATCCTCCAGGATTTTAAATAGATGCTATTGGTATAGACATGGGCAAGTCACCTAACATCTCTGTGGCTCGGTTTCTTCCTTTATCAAATGGGGAAAATAATTCTTGCCGTATCTCCTCACGAGGTTGTTAGGCATTGTGAAGTGACCTAAAAATTCAAACTTTTGTTATCATCCCCATTTTATAAATGAGGAAGCTGAAGCACCAGGGGATTCAAGTGACTTCCCTTCTATTATCTAATCAGCATTGGTGCTAGGATTTGAACTCAGATTCTTTAACTCCAAGTTCTCTTTCCACTGCAGTGGATCATACAGCACTCCTTTTGGAGGAAGAAGAGGCTTTCTCATTTGCAAACAGGCCAAATGGAGTGCTCAGATACTCCCCAGAAAGAATGAGGGTCAAACTGAGAAACAGAGCTAATATTCCAGGGGAAAATTAAGTTAGTTACAGAATACAGTATATTATAAATAAATATATATATATAGTATATAGTATATACAGTTATAGCATACAGTATAGTTACAATATATTTCCATGCTTAAGAACTTTGGCCATACACCTGGCCTGTTACATTGGGATTTTTGGCAGGGGAAGAGTGAGATTCTCCCTTTTACAAGTCAATGAACCAATCTACTGTCTATCTATTTTGCTTCACTTAAACTGTGAGCATCTAAAAAAGGGCCAAAGTTCAGTGTGATCAAAAGCAGCAACGATCAAACATTTGTGCAATATTGAACTTTTGATTTGCACATTTGCCCAACATTTAGCACAAGTATTCCCTGCAGAGGGCTCAGTGGCCTTGGTGCCAGTTTACAAAGCACTTTACAAATACCATCTCATTTGATTCTTTTTTTTTTTTTTAAATTTTAAACCCTTAACTTCTGTGTATTGACTTATAGGTGGAAGATTGGTAAGGGTAGGCAATGGGGGTCAAGTGACTTGCCCAGGGTCACACAGCTGGGAAGTGTCTGAGGTTGGATTTGAACCTAGGACCTCCTGTCTCTAGGCCTGGCTCTCAATCCACTGAGCTACCCAGCTGTGCCTCATTTGATTCTCACAAAAGAAGGTAGGTAGGTATTATTCTGATCCCCCTTTCATAGATGAGGAAAGAAAGGCAGATAGAAGTTAAATGATTTGCCCATGGTCACTCAGCTAGTAAGCATTTGAGGCTGAATTTGAACTTAGATCTTCCTGACTCTATGCCAGTTACCCTATCCCCTGCATTACCTAGCTCCCTCCTAGAGGAAAAAAACAAACTTCAAGTTTTGTCTTTGACATTTAATGGATTGGTTGTGTGACTCTGGGCAAGTCATTGCCCAGTTTATAAGACAATAAACTGGAGAGAAAGGCGCTGGTCAATATTAGGAAGTTCTTCCCTAAAAGCTCTCTATCCTGATGAAATCAGATTTGATTTTTTTTTTTAAATCTCTCAGTAAGAGACATAGTATGAGGAATGGATGAGAAGTTAGATTTAGAGACAAGAAGACCCAGGTTCAAATCCCTTTATCATCATGGACAAGTCCCTTGACCTCTCCAAGCCTTGGAGAATTCCCAGAGCCTTAGCCATTAAGCGAAAGGTGACTTACGATCTGGGTGGCTGGCAGTAGCTAATCACAAAATTATAAATTACAGAGAGACCACAGACCTCTTCTCCTTGGTGAAACTCTAAAGCTGAGCATCATGGTAAGGCACGCCATAGTTCATCTGAGTCACAGTTGCTTCTTACAAATATTATTTCATCTGATCCTTACAATAATTCTGAAAAAACAGATGCTATCGTTTTCTCTAATTTAGAGTCGGGGAAACTAAGGTTACACGTCTCATCCAGAGTCACACAGAAAGTAAATGTCCAAAGGCAGACTTGAACCCAGGTCATCCTGACTCCAGAGCCAGCACTCGATCCACTGCACCACCCGTTACTTCTAGCAAAAAGCATTCCTCACATAGAAGAGCTCACAAATCCACTGACATTTCCAAGCACTGAAGAATGTGTCAAGTTCTCATTCGGAAATGATTTAGCTGGTCGTCAGGTATGGTTTAGTCCCAGGGTAAACCAGGAGCTGCTGAAGCTTTAAATTTCTCTTTTAAATGGAAAGTGTGATCATGACCAGGGCTTCGAGTCTAGCGTGGGAGGATTGGGGTGGTTGAGTTGAGTTGAGAAGGGAGGGAGGAGGGAGACTATAACCATCTCAGTAGGAAAAGTTCACAGCAAAACCTGAAGGCAGGAGGAATGTACAGGGGTTCAGGTTTCATTGAAAACCCCAAGCTTGGGCCAGATTCAGCAGAAAGGTTGGCTTGTGGTTGTGAACCCTGAGGACTGAGCCTGGGCTGGGGCTGGGAGGGAATCAAGATTTGTTTCTGGTGGAACCTGGGTCACCCTGCGAGGGTGAGTCTGGCTCCAATTAAGGTTTTGTCTGGGAAGGAGGGTTCACTCCTGGTCTAATGAATCCAGTTCCATTTAGGGTTCTTCGAAGTGAAAACCACAAAAAGCTTTGACAAGTTTTACAAGGTTTGGACGGCAGCGTGAGGTTGCACTGACTGGGCTTCTCTCTGGCAGTTTTGGACTCAACAGTTCTGTGCTGACAAGTCACAGGGAAACTTCTAGGGTAGGAAATTCAAATCCTGGAACAAAGGAGGACCCCCACAGAACTCTGGGAGACTAAGAAAGACCCTCAGAGAAGAAGGGAACTAATGATTTAGAGTCAGAAAATCTAGGTGTGAATTCTATATCCTGGGGATATCTGCGAGTTAACTGCCACTTGGATCTTGGTCCAATCAATCTATCTCTCCGTGCCTTGTTTTTTTCATCTGTAAAATGGATCTGAACTAAATTAGGGGTTCTTCTTTTATATAATGGATGGTGAAATTTAGGAGGAAAGGAGGGGAAATGCCTGTGATACAGTAACAGGTTGTAGTGTGTTGATTTGTTTCAGTCGTGTCCTCTTTGTGAACCCATTTGGGGTTTTCTTGGCAAAAATTACCAAAATGGCTTGCTATTTCTTTCACCAGCTCATTTTACAGATGAGGGCCTAAGGCAATGAAGGTTAAATGACTTACCTAGGGTCACATGGCTATTAAATATCTGAGACCAGATCTGAGCTAATAAAGGTGAGTTTTCCTGCTTCTAGGCGCAATGCTCTATTCATTATATTTCCTAGTTGCCCTAAATGAAAGGGTTTTTGACCTTTTTTGTATCAGGAACTCCTTTGTCAATATGATGAATGAAACTTGTGGACCTTGTCCCAGAATAATGTTTTCAAACACATAAAATAAAATAGAATAAGAAAGGAAAATAATTATATTGAAAGTTATCTCTATCTATCTATATTTAAAAATGAATTTATAGCCTCAAGCTAAGAAACTCTATACTTGAAGATCTTGAAGTTCCAATTCTAAGTCCTGTGATCCTGTAAACCCTTCTGACTTTTAGTCTCCTCACTTGTAAAATGAAGAGGTTAAACTAGTGGTACCAAGGAAAGAGTGCTGAGGACCTGAGTTCAAATTCCATCTCTGATGTTCAAAAACTTTATGACCTGGGGCAAGTCATATTCTCTTTGAGCCTTAATTCCCTCATCTGTAAAATGTGAGGTTTGGACTAACAGCTGCTGAGGTCCCTTAGAGTTTTAGAACTATGATTCTATAATGATCTCTAAGGGGCTTTCTAGCTCTGACATTCTGTGATTCAGTGGAAATAGAACTCCCATTGAATCTGAATTTTGTTGAAGTATTTCTGAGGTGCCAGTAATTAAAAAAGAGCCTGATTGAAATGAATCTTGATGCAATGAATCTTCTTGTTAATCAGGCACAGGGATAACTGCTCTGAAAGCCTTAATTTTTATGGCAATATTTATGCCCAAAATATGCGTATGCCGTTGGCTCTCTCTTCAGAAAAGCAATGTCATATAATAGGGAACTAGTTTGGGAGTCAGGAGGAACTGAGTTCAAGGACTGCTTCTGATATATATGACCTTCAGGGAGAAGGATAACTCACTTAACCTTCTGGTGTCCTAGATAACTCTAAATCTATAAATTATAAAAGGTTGCATATCTCCAAAGTTAGAAGGATTTTTCATACCAGGAGTTCCTCACTCCTCCTAAATCACACGCCTGTGCCAAACAAATATGATATTGATCTCTTCCCCAATAACATGTAAATTTATGATCCTATGAATATCACTATTAATAGATTAGGACAAAGAATACTCATTCCCTGCTCATGGAGAAGACAGTAAATGATTCATTTCTGCATTTAATGGAGATGGTTCCATTTTGAATAACAAACCGACTTTGAAGGAATAGAACATTGCCTGAAAGGACAATGGCATAGGGATGGTAGTGTCCTCCCAAGGTCAAGGTAAGTGTCTGGTTCCACAAGGGGTGGAATTCACTTCCCAGGAAAGCCAATAGAGATGAAAATAGCAGCTCAAAAGAGAAAAAGGGGATATTATCTGGCTTTAACTGTTGTTTGTCTTTTTTCGAAGAGGACCAGTGACATCAAAGGTGATATCTTGACTTGAGTTAAGTGAGAGAGAATTGCACAAAGTCATCAGCCTCACTCTGTCTTCCAGAATTATCAAAATCTAGTGGCAAGGGGCAGCTGGGTAGCTCAGTGGATTGAGAGCCATGCCTAGAGACGGGAGGTCCTAGGTTCAAATCCGGCCTCAGACACTTCCCAGCTGTGTGACCCTGGGCAAGTCACTTGACCCCCATTGCCTACCTTACCACTCTTCCACCTATAAGTCAATACATAGAAGTTAAGGGTTTAAAAAAAAATCTAGTGGCAAGACAAAAATCAGAACAGTGGGCAATGACTTGGGATGCACTGAATAACTTTGGCATCTTCACTGATCAAGCTCGAAGCACTCCATAGCATCTGCTTCAGCTGTCTTTGTGGAAATTGGAACATATTGTTCTCATCAGCCCATTCCACCAGGGGAAATCTTCCCATGTTTGGGTGGACATATCCCTAACACAGTGACAGTTTTGAGGCCTGTAGTTTACCCTCAATCTGGTTGAGCTTGTCTGAAGCGAGTGTGGCTGATGGGTAGGCTACAGCTTCTTGGAGCCACAAGGTAGATGAACATCTCTGAAAAGGTCTTGCTAAGTCCTCATACCAGTGATGCCAGAGGACCAGAGTCCTCCCTGAAGATCTTATTTATCCCACCTGGCTATTAATAACTGGCAGGAATTATATGTTGTGTATGGTGGGGAAACTCCATCAATACCTCTACAAAGAGAAGGTAAGATGGCATAATAGAAGGATTCTAAGAGTAGGATTCAGGGAAGCTGGGATCATAACAGACTCTCATTAACTGCACAACTGTGGCAAAATAATTTTATTTCTCTGAATTTCATCTTCTTCATCTTTAGGATGGGGATAAACCTAGGGTGAAATTCTAATTCTGTTCATCAATATGGAATACATATATGTGTTTATATATACATGTCTGCATATATACACATACATATGATATCATGTAGGATCTCTCCATCTCTCCTTTTCCTCCTTCCCTTTCTTTCCATCATGGAGGGGCAGGGCAAGGGCAGAGTCAAGAGAAAGGAAAGAACGGTACGTATCACCTATCCTTCCCTCTCTGGGAATGGAGTCTGCCTATGGTAGCGATGGGGGGCAATGAAAGTCCCAGACTATGATCTCTACAATGACAAAGACTGGCATCTTCTTTAATTTTGTATCTCTCTTGACTCAATGCTTTACACCAGTGGTGTCAAACTCAAAGAGAAACAGATCGCTGCTGGCTTTTCAGTGATTTAGAAAACCACAAATTACTATTATCAATTAATGTGTTTTTATTTATTTTGTTAAATATTTCCCAGTTCTATTTTAATTGGGCTCAGTTTACACATGCAGCTGTGGGCCATGAATCTTATACCTTATACATGATAGGGATTAATGCACAGTTATCTTTAAATCATTGTACATTAAGGGGGGGAAATCCCATCATGTGTCTGGCAATAATTGAGACCCTACAGGATAAATCAATCAAAGAAAGAAAGTGCTTAAACATTCAGAGAACAACTGAGGACAATAATATAATTTGGCTTCTATCTTGTAGTGAAAACCTTTATTTTATTTTATTTTTTTTTGGTTTGTGCTTACAGTGCATTCCCCTAAAATGAGTCTTCCTGGAGGTTATCTTATCTTTGGCCTCTAGTGACTTTAGCTGAATCAGATTATCCCTGGATAACAACAAAGGTGAAAAGGCAGAGCTCCAGAGGGCAATATGTTAACCATGCTAGACTCCAAAAGGGGATGCCTAGCAGTGTGCATATTGCAAACCCCATCCTCAGAAGCGATGGCATAGCCTTTATGTTGTCTGATAATGCAGCCCTTTGAAACACTGCTGGCGGACTCTCTCTTTACATCATGTCACACAGGACAAGAAACGGGACAGGGCATCTGTGCTTCTCAATTCATCGACCCGCCATACAATACAACAAACCCAGCTTTTTCAAGGCCCCCTGAATGGAGGCCTGTGCCTGCGAGGGAAATTTAATTGGATTTCTTTATGGGTTGCAACAATCCAGTGAAAAATTATGTAAGAATGGCATGATTCAGTTTCAGCATGCACTTGAATAATAATTTTTTTTATTTATAAAAAGAACCCTTTAAAAATAATAAAAAAAAGAATTTTCAAATGAAAACACACGGCAACAGCACTTTTCAAGCCAATGGGGCCAGGCAGCCCAACTTCATTCACAGCAGCCTGTGTTGTGTGCATGTTGGGTCATTGTCCCAGCTTAGAACGCTATTTAAATCCCCAGATTGCAAAGCATTCAGAGCGGATTCAGGGGCCTTTCATATCAACTTGGTTTGGCTTTTGGGGAAAATAATGCTATCTTTAACAATGTCGCCTGCTCCAAGCCAAAGTCTATTTGTGCACCTTTGAAAGGAAGAAAGATATCACTCTATCCATCGGAGGAGCCATTTGCTGGGACAACCCAAGGCTGGTCTCTTTGACTTTTGTAGGTTGGTAAGGGCAATATTGCTGAGGACCTCTTTCACTCTCTTCTCATAAGTGGGCAAGAAGCAAAACCCCTTACTTGCGACTTCATTTCTTGTTTCTCTTCTAAATGATAGTCTTATTTGAATTAAATTCACACACACACACACACACACACACACACACACACACACACGCACAATTTGATCCTTTCCATCTTACTTCCCATCCCTGTCTTCCCCACAGTTGGATTGTCCCCATTCTCTTGTCCAGAATAGAATTTCATTCTTTTCATCTGGACCATTTCTTCATCTATTTATTCTGAATTCATTCATTCAGGATGTAATTTTCTGCTTTCTTAAGATGCTATCTCATTAGTACTTACAGTCTGACCTTCCACACGGATGTCATGAGAGGTCTAATTACTTTAGAAGGATCATAGATTCATCAGAGGTTCATAGATTTAAAGCTAGAGGTGATATGAGAAGCTTGTTTAGGTCAAAGATCCATGATTTCACTAATGTGGATACTCTCTTTACCAACAAAACTTCCAATTCCTCCATGCCTTGGCAAACCATCTTCATGAGATGCTGAGGCTGAAGAAATTCATTGTTTTGTAGCCTGCCAATAGGGAGGCTAAACTTAAGGAGACTGGATCCTCAGATGACAGGGTTGGACCACACGTGGAGTCCTTTCTAATTTATGAGAACTGGTGTAACCTGCAAGAACCTAGACTCATCTCCACACTATGACAAAGCATTAGAGTAAGAGGTACAAGAGATCTATTTGTCTTAAAGGTGCATAACTCACACCAAATTCTTAATTTCTACTATCAAAAGACCTCAAAGCTTTGGATTGGATGTTGGCCAAACTTAAAGGCACCAAATTCGATTCTGAATCCACAACATTGGCAGCCTTTCTATAGCAGCAGTTCTTAATCAGAGATCTGAGAAACTGTTTTTTTTTTTTAAATTGGCAACAATATTTCAATATAATTGGGTTTCCTTTGAAATCCTATATATTTTATTTTATGCATTTGAGAACTTCATTCAGAGAAAGAGTCCATAGACTTCACCAGATTGCCAAAGGGTTTCATGAACACAGAAAATGTTTAAGATTCTTACTTCTTTGATAGTAAATCAGTCATAAATCCTGCTCATTGCCATAAAGTAGTGACTCACAGTCATCATTCAAAAGGAGCAGAGCTTTCCTCCTTTGAATTACTACAATTCAAGATATGGCTTTAAAGCAATGACTTTTATTTAAACATGCATGAACACACACACACACACACACACACACACACAAACATGTCAGATCTTTACTTCTATCTAACTGAGAGTTATTCTTCAGAGCAGTCACTGTCTTGTCCTAGCTTGCAGTGGCAGGTCTATGAGGCCAATTGCATTCCTGGCAGTGGGTTGATAGGTAGGACTTTTTGGAAGAACAACCCATGGCAGCAGTTTAGCCTATCATGGAGGTACAGGTCTTATTCTGAGTCAAGAATCACAATGGGATTATATCAGATATTTCAGGGCCTACCCACTTTGGGAATGGTGCCCCCTCACTTGTGCTGGTAATTTGGGACAGTTGAGAGAAAAACAGAGGAGAGACAGACAGAGACAGAGAGGCAGAGAGACACTGAGAGACAGAGAGAATGGGGAGTGAGAAAGAGAGAAGGAAAGAGGGGAAGAGAGAGAGAAAGGGAGGAAGGGAGAGGATGGAATATGCCTTCTTTGTCAGAGGAAAAAGAGGTGTGGTCTTCACTTTGATCCAAAAGAATAAATAAAATTCAGGTCTAGGGTCATAGTCAAAAAGGCATCATAACCCATTCATGAGGTCTTAGAAAGAAACAAGTCCAATGCATAGCAGAGGAGTTATGAGGAATAAGATTAAGGAAAGAACTAGTGGAGGAAGAAGCATCAAGTGTTGGCAAATGATAAGTTTTTCCATGAAACTTCTCTTCCTGAGATAACATTTGATTACAACAGTGACATGTTGACCATGCCCATCCTTGCTGCACTACCTTGGTATTATTGTTGGCCAGGACAGTTGACTAATTAGCAAAAGTGTATTAATCAGAAGGGCAGACCAGAACTAGTCCATGAAATGGGCAGAGGCCTTATTCCTTAAAACTCCAATGGCCAAATTGGAAGACTTCACTCTGTAGTCAAGATGGATTTTCATTATTTCAGGGAAAGTAAATGGAGCAAGAAACAATGGAACAAACACTGGAACATAATTATCACTCTCTTTTACTTTTATGCAGAGCTTAAACATCAGACAGAACAGGCTTTTCCATATACATAGTAAAACAGAAAAAAGATTGTACATTAAACTATAGTTCTTTGTTATACATAATTTGTCTTCATATATACATACACATATATATGAAGAATATATATATATGTGTATATACGTACTATTTGACCTATATAGCTTTCACAGCTATACTGCTTATCTGGTCTTCTTTCTGACCTTCTTTCTGATATTTTCTCTGCATTTTTTAATTTTTAATTTTTTTAATTATTTTTAAAAGCCCTTACCTTCCATCTTGGAATCAATACTCTGTATTGGTTCCAAGGCAGAAGAGTGGTAAGGGTTGGGCAATGGGTGTCAAGTGGTTTGCCCAGGGTCACACAGCTAGGAAGTATCTGAGGCCAGATTTGAACCAAGAACCTCCTGTCTCTAAGCCTGGTTCTCAATCCACTGAGTCACCCAGCTGCCCCCTTTTCTGCATTTTTAAAAGATTCCTCGATGATCCACTTTTTTTTTTCCTTTTTTTTTTTCCTTCTTTCTATCTCATTCCTATGCCCTTCTTGCTACTTCCCACTCACCCCACTGGAAAAGGAAAAAGAAATTCTTGTAACAAATATGTCAAGCAAAACAAATTCCCAAATTGGGCCAGACACTTTGGCAGCTATTTCAGGCACTAGAGATGTAGATTTATGCCAGACAAGTGGTGTTTGCTATGCCCCTGCCTGGAGCATATCTTACTATAAAGAAGGAATAACATATATGTTGTCATAGAAAGAGTTCTAGACTGGAAGTCAGGGGATCCCAGCTCTGCCACTTTTAGCTATGTGAACTTTGACAAATTACTTCACATCTCTAGACCACAGTTTTCTCACTTATTAAAAGAAGAGATTGAGCCCTTTTATCTCTAATAATGTATGAACTAAGCTGCCAGTAAAACCAGTTGTCACCTTGGGAAACATAAGGAAGAGTCCAACAATTCTACTATGGCAAAAGACTTTTGTTGAACTCTTTAGCACCACTAAACTGAGGGGAAAATGATGAGATAACAGGGTGCAGGGATCCTGAGTATCACAAGATATATATGTCTTTGGGCAATGGAATTCAAGAACATGTCTCTGCCTCATATTCTCTATTTATCAGCCAGAATGGCTTAATTGCTGTTCCCCATCCACAATATTCCATCTCTTGCTTCCATTCTTTTGCCTGGACTACCTCCATAATTAGAATATTTCCCTAGGTTAGTTAAATTTCTTGGAATTTCTCTTCCTTTCAGACCTTATTCTAGTGCCTCCTTCTATAGGAAGTCTTTCTTGGGACCCACCATAGTTAACTATTTTCCCCTAATTACTTTGTATAATTTTTCTCCCCAGTAGAATGTAAGGATGATGGAGATATAGTTTTTTTTTTCTTTAGTGCCTATTAGTGCTTATAACATAATAGTTTTTAAAAATCAAATTACCTTTTTTTCATTTATTCATTCATTCAACATTCATTTAATGTGTATTTTGCATAAAATATTATTTTCAACCCAAAGTCTAACATGGAGTCAGTCACCTGATCTAGTCAAACTTAACTAGTCTTTTTTTTCTAGTATTTTTTTTTCACAATTCCAAATTCTCCCTCTCCTTTAAGCCCCTTTCCATTCATTAAGAAGGCAAGCAATATTATACCCAACAAAACAGGTTCCTAATAAATGCTTTTTGATTGTTGAATCATATTAGAGCTGGGAGAAATCTTAGAGATTATTTAGTTATATATATATATATATATATAAATAATAAAAGGTTATGAGAGTAGATGACTTGCCCAAGGTCACAAAGGCAAAACTTGAATGAATGGATAAATGGATGAATGAAAAAGCATTCATTAAGTGTATGCCATGAGCCAAACATAACACTAAGCATGGGGATAGAAATATGAAGATTAGAGAGCCCCTTCCCTAGAGGAGCTTACATTTTAAAAAAGGTAGACAAAATCAATATAGGGAAATTGGGGCCAGGAAGGGGTGTTTGGGTTTGGGAAGTCACAGAGATAGTGATTAGATCCATATAGGGGAATCAATTTAACATGATCTTATCTAGTAGCAATGGCAGCATTGAATTGGTTTTGTTTCCAGAGCTGGAAAGGGGAAGAAAGTATGGTCTCTCTGTGACAAAGAAGCTGGAAAGAAGATGATCAGGGTGGAAGGGAAGCTTGGCTGAGGTCAGCTACATATAATAGGTATGTAATATATTTACCAGCCAGGCCAGTAAGGAGCCCAGGATGGGAATTCCATATGTGAGAAGGTTAAGAACAGACATGAGAGGGTTAAGTCCCCCAGGTCACACTCCCTAAGTTTGGAGGGTCCAGCAGCAGTGAATGGCCAGTGAATGGCCACAGAGTGAATGGCCAAAAGATGGCTGGGATAGACGTGAATTCAGATTTTCTGGTTCCCCATTGCCAAGTTACTAGTAAGCTAAGAAAACATGATTCTGCAATCACAGAAATTTCTTCTAGCAGAATTTGTTTTGTGTTCATTACCAAGTCCCTAGGCCAGGATTCTCTTTCTTTCCCTACGTGATTACTCTGACTCCCAAGCATGGAACAGAGAGGTTTCCCACCCAGCAAAACCAGGCTGACTGTCTTTGAACTGTGACATGGGAGTTAGCAAACAGATCCATTACAGGCAGAGCCTCCAACTTTCCTGCAGGTAGCTCTTTAATGTTCAGTCTGAATAACATGCCACCAAGGAGGGACCCAGGGGTTTTTGGGACCTCCCTGACTTCAATGGGATCCACATGTGTACAACTGAGGACAGAATTTGGCTGGTGGGGAAGAAAAGAGTTGTCATTTTCAGTGACCTTAGAGAGAAAACTTGATCCAAGAGACTCTTTTTACCATGGGAAGTAGCTTTGTTTGTAATGCTTCTAATTTTCATTTTCAACGGGTATACACGGCACTGATGCTTTTTGCCAAGGGTCATGGGGAAGGGTGGTACTTGGGGGAATAGCTGAGCATTCATGGACAGGAATGTGATCACAAGGGCTGTAAAACAACCTCGACTGTACCCTGCTCCCAACAAACTCCCACCCCTCCTATTTCAGTCACTCATAACTTTCTGATAAATTCTCCTTTGGGGCTGAAACTTTCCAAGTTTGGAAGCTGGTCCCAGAAGGGCAAGTTTTATGGGAAGCTTATGCTAAGTCAGCATAGTTATTTTCAGGTTAGGAAAGCATAAGAAACAATACACTTTTTCTGAATCAAAGGAAAAGAGATCATGACTGGGGTCGTCCTGGGGAGTAGGGAAGTTTGGGGAGACTTTCCTTAATTTCAAGATTTCCATGTGATTTCGATGTGATCACAGCAAATGATGAGAAACAAGGTTACCAGAAACAGAATTGTTTGGATCAATGGTAGAGCCAATAAATGGATAACAAAGGCTAATGTAGACAGATGTAAGGGAGCCTTGCAGAGGTAATGAACCAACAAAGAAATATTACTACATATCTATACATTGACCAAAACATTTTGCCCTACAATTGTCATCATGAGGAAGATAGGATGTTGCCAGAGACAACTTTTCATCATCCAGGACTAAATTATCCTGCCTTTTTCTATCCCCTTGGGGCAGACCTTCTTCTAATAGCTATACATTTTTTCAACATTTCTTTGCTTTTTTAACAGTAAAAGATTTTGCTTTTAAGAGAAAAGAGACAGGAGCAAAAAGGTGGCTCAGTGTATTGAGAACCAGGCCTAGAGATGGGAGGTCCTGGGTTCAAATTTGAACTCAGACACTTCCAGATGTGTGAACCTGAGCAAGTCACTTAACCCCAATTGCCAAGCCCTTACCACTTTCCTGCCTAAGAACCAATCACAGTATTGATTCTAAGACAAAAGGCAAAGGTTTTAAAAAAGGGTGGCATAGGGGGCAGCTGGGTAGCTCAGTAGATTGAGAAACAGGCCTAGAGACGGGAGATCCTAGGTTCAAATATGGCCTCAGACACTTCCCAGCTGTGTGACCCTGGGCAAGTCACTTGACCCCCATTGCCTACTTTTACCACTCTTCTGCCTTGGAGCCAATACACAGTATTGACTCCAAGATGGAAGGTAAGGGCTTAAAAAAAAAAAAAAGTGGCATATAACTCTGGTTATTCCCTGTTTACCAATTCTGAGAAGTCTTACCAAAGATTTCATGTGGAAAAGAGGTAGAAAATAAATTTGGTATGGGATGATGTTATCCATGGATTTTATTCATCAATAATTTCCCTTGTTGTTTCTTAAAGATCTTCAAGTTCAATGGGAGGCAACAATATAACATGGCAACCAAGACAGTTAAATTACATGAATCTTCATTAAATTCAAGCCAGGTATCAGGCCTGATATTAAGGATGCAAAGGCTAACATGAAAGCGATTTCTGCTCTCAAGGAACATACACTCTACTGGAGGCATAAAATCCAGAACTAGTGAGGCAATAATTATCCTACCCTCTACTCTGGTCTGAAAATACCTGAAGGGTGTGTGTTTAGATATGGGTTCCATATTTTAGGAAGAATAAGCTGAGGGTTTCTTCCCTTAAAGGAAAGAGGAGGACAATTGGAGATGAGCAGCCAGGATGGTATAGGAACTGGAGCCCATGCCATACACAATAAGCCCCCTGAAGGACTAAAAAGCTGGAAGAAAAGGAGAATTAAGAACATGATAAATATCTTCATATATTTGAAAGACTTGTGTAGAAGAGAGATTATTAGACTTTGTTTTTCCTAGAGGTTAGAACCTGGAGAAATGGGGTATTATAAGTTGAGGTAGAAGAGAGAATGTTACAGGCAGGTAGATTTTGGCTCTAAGATTCTTTTTTTCTTTCCTTCCTTCCTTCCTTCCTTCCTTCCTTCCTTCCTTGCAAAATATTTAACAGACGTCTCATTTAATCCTCATGCCAGCTCTGGAAAATGGGTCGTGGAGATATTTTTACCCCTATTTTATAGATGTGGAGACCCACTCAGAAAGGTAAATTACATATCCATGATCATATAGTTGGTTAGTGTTAGAAGTAGAATATACAAGGAAGCTGGGTGGTTCAGTAGTTAGAGTCAGGTCTAGAGATGGACAGTCCTGGGTTCAAATGTGGCCTGAAATACTTCCTAGCTGTGTGATCATGGGCAAGTCACTTAACCCCAGTTGCTAAGTCACCCCTTGTCATTCTGCTGCCTTGAAACCGATCCTTAGTATCAATTCTAAGACAGAAGATCAGGGTTTGGTTTTTTAAAAAGGGGACTATGAACCCAGGCCTTCCTCCTTTGAAGTCCAGAAGCCTATCCAGTACACCACAATGCCTATCAGTCAATGTCGCTGTGGAAATGCATATATCTCTATGTTGAAAACTACTTAAAAACCCAGTTAGCTTAGTAGATGATTCAGAAGAGAACACATGAAATTTCTACTAAAATATGTCAAAAGTCTGCAAGGGGGAAAACATATATACAAGAGTTGCTTTATGATACAAATGAACAAATTAAAGTAGGCATTAGAATCCATCCCTATTTTCATTGAAAAAGAATAAATTGGCCTGATTTGAGAACCAGAGATAATCATATGTTAGAAAATAAAAAATAATGACAATATCTCAAATAGGATATTGACAAATAAATAATGTTATCTGTGAATTGCATTATTTGCCACTAAAAGAAAGTTTTTCTACCTTTTCAGTATTAAGGTAAAAGGAATGCCATTGGGATTAATAATTAAATAAGCCTCTTAAAAAAATTTCAGACCTCAGAAATGAAACCCCATCAAAGGATACACTTTCTAACAATTAGAACTGACAAAAAGTATAATGCATGGTTTGTGGTGATAATGGACTCCACCTTACGGGATGTTTTTAAGCAAAAGTTGATTGACCCCTTCAAGGATATGAGGATAGAGTATTGGCCAGCTTGGGTCAAGATTATGAAATGTGGCACCTTTATTCTTTTCTGGCTTCATGGTCCTACATTTCTTCAATAGCCTCTTTAAAGCCAGAGGCTAATTTATTCTTTAACCCCTAGCATTTGGCACAGTGCCTTGCATGTAGTAGGCACTTAGCAAATGCATAAGATTTCGGCCGATTCTCCCATTATTGTACATATACCTGGATTAACTTAATAGCCACAGGGAAATACAAGAAAAGAGGAAAGATTAGATTGGTGATGTTATTTAATTAATACACTCTTCATCAATTCCCTTACTCATTGTCCCATCACTAATTAGCTCATCAAACCTAGGTAGCATCATAGCCATTTGTTACTGAATCTCTTTCCACATTGCACCTTGGAATCTCCAAGCAACCTAGAAGAGTGGACCTGGTCCTCTTAATCTTTGATCTTTCCCCATCTACTGGTTTCTTCCCTGCTGTCTACAAAACTCTCTCATTCAGTAAACCCCAGTGGCTTCCTATTACCTCTAGGATTAAATGTAAACTCCTCTGTCTGACTTTTAAATTCTTCACAATTGCACTACAAGAAACCCAGAAGTGGTAGCATTTACCCAGCCTGTACCCCTAGACTACCAATTCTGCTTCCAATCAAGCTCTTACTGACATCAAAGGACGAAGCAATCCCCATGGAACTGTGGCCTGGCAACTACATCTTCAGGTGCTGCATCCATAGTTACTTAAGACACAGAGAAGAAAGTTCTCCCCACCAAAGTCCTTGGCCTTGTCAAATGTTCAACCTTAGAAATGGTTAGGATATTAAAGAAGCACCTTTTCTAGAGGCAATAGATAGAGTACCATGACTGGAGACCGGCATACTTATCTTCCTGAGTTTAAATCTGGTCTCAGACACTCACTTAACCCAGTTTGCCTCAGTTTCCTTATCTGTCAAATGAGGAGAAGGAAATGGCAAACCACTCCAGTGTCTTTGCCAAGAAAAACCTCAAATAAAGTCACAAAGAGTTGGATATAACTGAAAAACAACCGAAAACTACAACTATCTGCTTTGCCTCTATACCCTATGAAACATCAAACCTTTTCTTCTGACTTACAGCTTAAATCTTCACTATGTGCTATGTGTTTCCTCCTCTGTTGGAATGTGAGCTCCTTGAGAGCAGGAGCTGTCTTATTTGTCTATTTGTATCCTCAGCACTTAGCCTAGAAAATACTTTTCATTTATTCAGTCGGTCAACTAGTCAAATAAGCATCTTTTTATTTACTAGGTGCCAGACACCACACTTAAAAAGAGCCCCAAACACAAACTTTGCCCTTAAAGAACTCACATTCTCCTGGGGAAGGTAATATATAAACAACTATCACCATTCAAGATACAAACAGTATAAATGGGTAAGTAGAGGGAATCTCAAAGGACACATTCAATAGCGAGGGCTTGGGACTTCTCTTGTTGAATTTAATCTTAAAGGAATTCCTATAAAACAGGAAGAAGAAATGAGGACGGAGAAGCTGGCCACTGTATGCCTAGGTAGGCTGTTGCTAGAGATTGTATCAGACTTGAATATCCAGGCAGAAGAATCTGAACTTTACTAGGTAGACAAGGAGCCACCAGAGATTTTTGAGCAAAGGAGAGTATTGCAAGAGAAGATATTACAGGACCTATGCAGAAGATGAATTATTTTGACATGGAGTGATGGACTGCAATAATCCTGGCGGGTGGAAATGAAGGTTTGTACTGAGGTCATACATAGAGAATAGAAAGAAGAGAACAGTGGGCAGATATTTTGCAGAGACAGAATTTGTCTTTGTGTATGTCTTGTATTTCCCCAACCTGAGCCAGAAGAAGCCTAGGTCTGTATGTTTTTCTCCTATTAGTTTAGCGGAGAGTGACTTTTATTGGCCCTTCAAGTAATGCCCTGGATGGTGTTTATGAATTTGAGGCTCCCCTAATTTGGGACAGCTCTAACAGTGAGGGAATAGGGCTGATACGAGAAAACAAGTTCTACCTGATATCTTTTCCTAGGTCTCAGAATTTCAGGTTCATTTTGCCCATCTTCATTAACAAAAAAGAAACCAGCCAGCCTAGACTTGTTTTACAGAGGAAGTATGAAATTGGTGGCACTACTGAGTTTTGGAGAGAGGAGAAAAAATGGGTGGAGAAACTGGCAAAAGGAAGAGAGAATCGGTGGAAAAGTACATCAGGTCTGTCATCAAAGCAACTTAATTGCCAGCTCCTGGAGGAGATCCCTCGTGATGCCAGATTCCAGTTAATCCCTTTGGGAACTGTGATTAATAACTCATCTACTATATTTCCAGGGCATATAAATAGTTCATACCATTCCTCAAACTAGGACTGGTACTCCGATTATAACCATAGTTATAGTTTTAAGAGTGAAAAGAATCAACTTTATTTTAGGGAAGCTTGGCTGGCCCTCTCCATAGAAGGCTGAGTAATGTCCTCCTGGGGTGATTTCAAGGCCATCTCCCATCCAAATATCCTCCCAAGTAGTATCATGTTTGCAAATCTCAGCATTATCATAGGGATATGTGTCTAGGGACCCACCTACGGAAGTTGAATGACCCACAAGTGACACATTTAACACAACACCCATCATCTCCCTTCTAAGGATATTAAGCTGGAGGGACTTTGCAGGTCATCTAGTTCAAAGGTTCTGAACCCGAGGCCTATGAACCCCCTCTTCAAGAGCTCTGTGCACAAATTTCAGAGGCTCTGTGAATTTCAAAGGGAAAACAAAATCACATCATTCTTCTCACTTTCTCCCGTTTCTGTCAGTTATTAAAATTCTGTTCTTAGAAGGGGTCTACACACTGCCAAAGGGGTCTATGACACAAAAAAGGCTGAGAACTCCTGCTCTAACCCACGCCACTAATTTTACAGAGTAGGAACTTGAGGCTTGGACAAGTTAAATGATTTGCCTAGGGCCACGCAGATTTAAGTTACAGTCAAGAATTCAAACCCAGATCTTATCTGATTTCAGGGAAGTGCACATCCCAATACACTGCTAATGCAGTATACAATAGAGTTAATCTTCAGGACAAGGGTGCTTAACCCAGAGATTATGAACTAAAATTTTTTTGATAATCACATTTCAGTAAAATTGGTTTCCTTTTTAATCTTATGTATTTTGTTTTATGCATTTAACTGTAAAAGCTCGCATTTATATGGTACTTTAAGGTTTGCAAAGCACTTATAAATATTAATGCATTTTATCCTTACAACAGTAGGTGCTACTATTATCCTCTTTTTATAGTTGAGGAGCCTGAGGCAGAGTTCAAATGACTTGTTGTTATTATTAGCTCTTCATTTTCTAGGAGGACCAATAGCATAATGAAGGTGAAGTTTTGATTTGTGAGTAAATTAGATTTAAGTGAGGCAGAGTTGCACAAAGTCATCAGCCTTACTCTATCATCCAGAACTATCAAAGTCCAGTGGCAAGACAGAATTCAAGATGACTGGTGAAGGCTCAGAATGTGTGGCTGATCTTGGTGCCTTCCACATCTAACCAAGCTCCAAACGCTCCTCAGGGCTTAGTTCCATTGCCTTCGTGGCCATTGGAACAAATTTTCCTCATTTGCCAATCTACCTGGAACATCTTCTTTGGGGTAGACATCCCCCTAATGCCATAATACCATAATAACCAATGGTTAGAAGCTGGTGGATTACCTTCACCCTAATTTAGCTCATCTGCAGAGATGATTTTACTGGGGAAAAGCTAATGCACCTGCTGCAGTTTCTTGGAGTCATAAGCAAAAGTTGGGTAAAAGATGGGCACCAAAGGTGGATGAGAAACCCTCAAAATGGCTCAGCAAGCCCTCACCCCAGGAGTTGTAGTCCTCTCAGAATACCCCCTACACCCATCAAATGACTTACTCAGGATCACACAGCAGCTAAGTGTTTGGAAGCTGGATTTAAATTTAGATCTTTCTGGTTCCAAGTCCAGATTGCTCAAGATGAAAAACTCCTGCTTTAGGATTAAAACATCATCATTTCCAAAAGGATTCACCTGAGCAAGGGATTTGAAATTTTAATCCCTGAGATCAAGTCCTTGTTGTGTGACCTTGGGCACTAAGTCATTTGACTCTCAGTACCTCAATTACTTCATCTGCAAAATTCCAGAGCTAGACTAGATGAGCCTTAAAGTGTCTATAAGCTCTTATCTATCCATCACTAAATCAAAATGCATTCTCTAGAATCAGTTAGGTGGCTCAGTGGATAGAGAATCAGGGCTTGAGGTCCTGGGTTCAAATCTGGATTCCAACACTTCCTAGTTGTCTGAACCTGGCTAAGTTACTTAACCCCTATTGCCTAGCCTTTACCACTCCTCTGCCTTGGAACCAACACTTAGTATTGATTCTAAGACAGAAAGTAAGGTTTGTTTTTTTTAATGCATTCTCTGAAACACACTTAGATGTCTAGAATTCTATGGAATAAGACACAGGAAAAATAAATTTGAGTTGGTGGTGGAGAACATGGAAAGGTCCAGAGTATGATGGACCTGTTAGACAGGATAGAACTTAATGAAATACCATGGCTGGTGAACCCGGAGCACACGAGGGATGCCTAAAGTTTTACTTTAAAGGAAAATGTAGATGATGTTGCTCAATTTTCCCTAGAAGTGACTCTATAGCTAAGTATATAAATTTTTGACTTGGGGAAAAAAATGCCTGTTAGAAGAAACCAACAGGAGTTTCCTTCTGGTTTCTCCGGTCCCAGCAACATTCATTTCACAGTGCAGAAAGGCAAATTCTCTCATTTTCAATCCACGTCTTAATGATAGTTGGACACTCAATGTATGAGTCAGAGAATCCTAGCTGTAGGGCTGGAAGGAGACCTAGAGGTCACTTAGTCCAACAGCCTCATTTTCCAGGTAAGTCAACTGAAGTTGAGAGAACTTACATAACTTTCCCAAAGTCATACAGGTTCAAAGTGGGGATTTAAACTTTTATCCTCTGACATCTATGTTCAGCACCAATAAGAATGTGCATGTACTAGCTGGAGTCTATTTCTAAGACAGAGATCTGGAGGAGAATGTGAGAGGCAAGGAAGCACAAAAAAAAATATATGAAGAAAAGGAATAGGAGCCTGGGTAGGTTATTTCTAAAGTGCGGATTCCATACTGTAAAAGAAAAATGAATGTAATTTGGCCATCAAATGCAGCAGAGAGTATCAGTCTCTAATAGAGAAAATATGATTTAGTAGTTGGTTTGTAAATGAAACAAATTTACTGTGGTATATAAATGAGTCTCATGACAAGACCCAAACATTTCTTCTATGTTGGATTACCAATATCATATGTTAAGGAGGGAGACCTAGATGGCTCTTAAGCGCATGTCGGTAGAAATATATATAGGTGGGTTCTTTTTATAGCTGTTGGCATATAAAATAAGTCATTATTCTAAATAGAAAAATATTGATGATGTCATAGGAGGCATTGAAAGACACATCAACCTGATCTGATGAACTAGGAAATCAATAGATATTTTCCAAACAAGATGACATGCCTTTTTAATTGGTTGTATGAATGTGATCTACGGGAGAGTGCAAAGGTTCAAAGTTAATTTTCATTTGGTTTGGGGGCTTTTATGATTGTTTCTTTACGCGGGTCCTTGTGCTTCTATTTAATGTATTATTAACAATAATAATACTTATTGCAACATGCTCTGTAACACCCTTTTTTTATTCATGGGGCAGATGATCATTTGTTGTGCCTTACACCACTCTGATAAGTAGACCAGCAATATTACAAAAAAAGAAATGAACAGTCTTGTCTAATGCCTTATATGTAGGAATAATCACATCAATTACTCACATTTCTAGAGTAATTTAGCATTTTTATTTTCAGGTTTCCCTGGGAGGTAGTTATTGCAAGAAATCTCTGTTTTATGGAAGAGAAAACTGAGACTTAGTAAGGCAAAGGCTCAGGGAGGTGGCCTGTGATCACACAGCTAGTAAATTTTAGAGTTAGGAAAGGAGCCTTTGTCCTATAGCCTAGGGAATTTGACTCTGGTTCCTCAGCAGCCAAATCTCATCCAGAAAAATTAAATCATCACAAAATTTTGGCATGAAGAAGCAGATCAAGTGCTAGGATTAAAGTCAGGATGACCTTGGTTGAAATCCTGCCTCTGACTCTTACTGGCTGGGTAACCATAGGCAAGTTCCTTAGCCTCTCTGAGTCCCCAGTTTCCTCATCTGTAAAAAGAGAGAAATTAAGCTATTGTGTCTACCTCATGGAGTTGTTCTGAGACTTAAATGAAGTAATACATATGAAACATTTTGTAAATCTCGAAGCACTACTCAAATATCAGTCACTCATCATCATCACCATCCAGGTGAGGGAGGCAATGCCCAGAGGAGTTCTAAGGAACCAGTTTGGTAGGATACCTTTTTTGGACTGAACTAAGAGGAAGCAGAAAGGGAAGGACCTTTGCATGCATGATTTGGTTCCTTTTTGTGAACTCTGCAGAAATGTTCCTGATAATTTCCTTCCAAAGAGTGGACACTGGTAAATGTTAAGATAGTTTGTCCTGAAAAGATTTGACATCCCTCCCATGAATACCTTGGTATCTTTCAACAATTTAATATAGCTTCTGGTTAATTTCCTGTGGGGATGAAGCCTGAGACTTAATGGTCAGTCTAGAGATATACTCCTAGGGGAACAGAGTGACTAAGCACCAAGAGGTGGCTAGGAAATTGGGTTCTTCAGCCTAGAATGCAGCATACACATTGACCATATATAGAATGATCCAATTTTAATTTAGTGTCTGGTGATGTTGTGTGGGTGAGAAGTACCAGATCTGCTGTCTGAGAGCCCAACTTCTACTCTTTTATTCACAAAATAGGAATGTGCCACATTGGTCTGCATATTGGCTACCCTCAAATATGGGCTGTTCCCCTAAAATACAATCTCTTTGAAAGGAACAACTGTATAAGCATACATTGAAAAATAATAATACAAAAGTGGTATCAAAATATTCTCCATGAAACTTTATTTTTATGTTTCTTTCCTTTCTCATTTAAATGTTTTGTTACTGTATTTTATCATCTCTGTTTTCTTCATAATTTTCCTCATCAATCTCTTTCTGAAACTGGACTAAGTTTTGAACTAGTTATATTTTAGAAGAAAAATTACAACCTGTTAAGATCAACACTATGATTTTGGGATCTTTCTAATCCATTCTTCAGTCTCATTCCTTTTTTTTAGGGAGAGAAGAGGAGAGAGACATACATAGAAAAAGAGAGGCAGAGACAGAGACAGAGACAGAGAAGAAGAAGAGGAAAAGGAGGTTCATGACACAAAAAAGGTTAAGAAGTCCTGGTCAAGAGCAATGGTGCCAAACTCAAATACAAAAGAGGACAACTAAACTATTCATAAGGATTTATGAATTTAGAAAACTACATATTAACATTATCTATGTTCTATTGTATTTTTATTACTTTTATTAACTATTTCCCAATTACATTATAATCTGGTTCTGGCTACCATCAGGAGTGTTGCTGGCTGTATGTGACCCACCTCATGTGTTTGACATCTCTGACCTTAACTATTCTGGTTGTTGATCACCCTAGAATCATCTGCTTCACCCTTTCTTGATTTCTTATTGAAATTCTGCACCATCAGAAGAGGTGATATTGTATGTTAACACTCATGCTTGAAATATAACATGGTGGACTTGTTTCTAGGCCTATCTCACTCTCAGTTTTATGGAAAACATTGGAGATGGAGTTTTACAAGATTACCTCTAGGGTAACATCCTTAAAAAATAAACCCATCTTAGAATAGAATTTGTTGGGTGGTTCAGCCATTTTAGGTCATGTTTGACTCTTTGTAACCCCACGTATGGTTTTTTGGGCAAGGATACTGGAGTGGTTTTCTATTTCCTTCTCCAGCTCATTTTACACATGAGGAAACTAAGGCAAACAGGATTAAATGACTTGCCCAGGGTCATGTATGTAGTAAGTGTTTGAGGTCAGATTTGAACTCAGGAAGATGAGTCTTTCTGATTCCAGGTCCAACACTCTATCCACTGTAACATTTAAATGCCTTAGAATTTGTACAATATCGTTATTTGTTCAACATTTTCATATTGTTCAGTCTGATTTTTAACTATATACCTTCTTGAGGCACTTTTTCAACTCTGTACTATGTTACCATTCTAGGGTAAGACATCATTATACTCCATCTACATTATTAGAATAGTCTCCTACTGGCTTCCACTCTCTCCATCCTTCAAGTCATTCTTCATACCACCATCAGAATAATCTTCCTTTTTTGTAGATATGATCATATCAGTTTTCTGATAAAAAAAAAAACCTATGCCTTATCCAAAAAAAAAAAAAAAGGTCAAATTCTTCTATTTGGCATCCCAATATCTCTATCATCTGGTCTTCTCTCACCCTACCTTTCCAGGTACATCTCTTATTGACTCCATTATTCTCTGTACTCCTACTTTAACCCCCTCAATACCTTTACCAGTGCTAGAATTTCTTCTCTCTCCTGCCTATTTCTATCCACATTTTAAATCCAAACAGATGTCACCTCCTCCAAGGGGTCTTCTCTGATCTCTATTGTTTTTGTTGAAGGAGGAAGGAGGCATGGTGATGGGAGAAAGGGAAAAGAAGGTAGGGAAAGGAAAGGAAGGTAGCCGGGGAAGCCCCCAGTCCTGGTGGGGAAATTAACCCAAGCTTTTCAGAGCAGAACAAATCAGGCTAGATGATAGGAATATTAATCTGGGTTTATTTATGGTTTAGTAAAAGAAGGGTTTGGTAAAGACAGGGAGAATTAGATCTCCAGCAGTTAGCTGAGACCAACGTTCTCCAGGGAAAAAGGCTCTCCTCAGTTCCCAGGAAAAGACCCCCAAAATTGACGCCTCTCTCTTCTTTTTATAACTTTCTCAGACACCACCCATAAAGGAAGTGGGATGTGTCTGAGGAAGTTATGGTAGAGAGAGATGTAGTCTCCCAGGGTTTAGAACATTTTAAAACGCACATCTCCATGGTTGAAAATGATCTTGCCCTTTCACCTTGCATAAGATTTTGTTTTGTACCTTTCTAACAAACTTAATGTGCATCATTATTATTATTATTGAAATTTGTTAATCTTTTAATTTAATTTTTATCTTTCCAGATTACATGTTGATATAATTTTTGATAATCATTTTGTGGTTCATGTTCTTTTCTTCTCTCCCACTGTTCCCCCCTCCCCAAGACAGCAGATAATGTGAAATGAGGGGCACATGTACTATTATACAATATATATATTTCCATTTTCACCATAATGTGAAAAAGAGACATTGTTTACACTAAAGAAAAATTCATGGAGCAAATAAAGTGAAGAATGGTATCCTTCCATCTGCATTCAAACTTTATCAGTTCCTTCTATGGGAGTAAATATCTATTTTCAACATGAGTCCCTTGGAGTTGTCCTGGATCCTTGCATTGCTCATGGTAGTTGTCAATTAAGTCACTCTCGGTTGATTATTACACTTTATTGCTGTTACTATGTACAATATTTTCCTGGTTCTGATCACTTCACTTTTCATCACTTCATATAAGTCTTTTCAGGTTTTTTTGTGATCATCTTGTTTGTCATTTCTTACAGCATAATAGTTTTCCATTACAATCACATACCACAACTTATTCAGTCATTCCCCAATTGATGGACATCCCTTCAGTTTCTAGTTCTTTGCCCCTACAAAAACAACTGCTATACATATTTTTGTGCAGGTAGGTCCTTTCCCCTCTCTTTGATCTCTTTGGGATATAGACCTAGTAGTGGCATGACTGGGTCAAAAGTTTTGTGACCCTTTGTGCATGGTTCCAAATTGCTCTCCAAATTGGTTATGAATCATTTCACAGCTCCACCAACAGTGTATTAGTATCTCATTTTTTCCATATTCCCTCCAACATTTATCATTTTCCTTTTCTGTCATAATTAGCCAGTCTGATAAGTGTGAGGGGGGTACCTCAGAGTTGTTTTAATTTGCTATTCTCTAATCAATAGTGATTTGGAGCATTTTTTCATATGACTAAAGATAGTTTTAATTTCTTCATCTGAGAATTGCCTGTTCATATCCTTTGACCACTTGTCAATTGAATTAATACGCATTATTGGTATTCTAGTTCTCTGTTTCTGTCTCATTTCTGTGTTACGCTGTAAGCTCCATTAAGACACGCACCTTGCCTTATTTGAAACATATTAGGTGCTTAAGATATTATTGTTCATGTCAAAAATGGATCGATATTATTTTTATTTTCTTTCCTTCTGAAATATTAAAGTGCTCAACTCACTTGCTTCTGAGATTCTTCCTAACGTTAACAGTCCTAAGCTTTATCCCATATAAAGTGATCATTAATACTGATTCTGAGTTTTCGAGATATCTTAGCCAGGCCTCATTGATGTCCACTCCAATTCAGGTCCACAGACATTTATTTTGTAGCCACTATGGACAAGGCACTGCTTGCATTTTCTCCTCAACAGAGCATATAGTCAATGCTTCTCAAATGGCATTACACCAAAGTCCAACAGACCTGACTCATTCCCTTTGTTCTGTCTCTTTGCCCCTTCAGCCAAGATGTGATCAGAAATACTTTCAGCCTCCTTTTCAGAAGTGTTGCATTTCCCTACAATGCAATTGAAGGGAATTGAAGCGCTACTTTTCATAGACATCAGGTCATACATGTGAGCATTTTAGGACAATATTGATTCAAAAGAAGGTCTGCAGTTCTGATTTTCAAACCTGGACCTAGACAAGAGTTTTCTGGCCTTATTTCTTTCTTAGAATTTCCGAGGAATGCGCCACTTAGTTGTGTGTTTTGATTTAAACAGAATGGTTTAAGAGAGATCCAATATTTATTCGGAATTGTCCCGTCTAAAGCATATTAATTAGACAATGGTCAAAGGATATTGGAGCTCATTTCATTCTCGGCTTCAAATATTTATGAGCAATGCATATTTATGAAAATGCTCATTTGGTAATCTTTGAATCGCCTCTATTAGTTCACATCCACAGTTTAAATTTGCCAGGTTCTTCCAAAATCCTGTTGCTAAATATGACCTAAATCTGTTAAATATTGACTCCAGGCTTGTCAGGCAGAAATGCTATTCTGCTAATAAGGCAACTCTATTGAAGATCATTGATACTCTAAGTGAGATAACTTCGCAATGTGACTGATTTTCTGTGTTTACCCAAATGAAAGGGAGTAAAAAGGGATTTCCTGGTGTGTTGTCAGTTAGTTTCTCTCATGCCATGGGATGCTTAGGAAAGGGAGGGGGGAAAAAAAAAACCTCAAACACAATACATTCAAATTAGTCTTTGGGTGGAGCTTTTTTGTTTTGTTTTGTTTTTTGTTTGTTGTTTTTTTTTTTAAATTCCTGTAGCTAAAAGTGTGTAAATTAAATAGCATTAAATAAAGCAAAATAATTTGTTCTTGAAATTAGCAAGCACACGTTTCACCCATAAAACCATTGCTCTGTGATGTGAGACTGGATTTCATTTCAGTGATCCTGATTTATAGTTTGGGTTTGCTTTATTTTGAGGGGGTGGGGATAGGCGAGCAGCAGGACAGGTCCATTATAGAGGATGACAAGAGCAAATTTGTAAAGGCTTATTAATTCTTAAAAAGTCTGAGCCAGTGGACTGAAAATTGTCAAATACAAAGAATACTTTTTTTAAAAAAAGCTTTAAAAATGTATATATGCAACATAAGCCAAATATTTGATGATAGCTCTAAGGGATCTCACTCCAGCCATTTCATTTTATCTCCTTTGAGGTCACCTCCCAATGTTTATGCTGAAGGCGTAAGTTCCTTGTCATCAGGGTTGAAAACCTTGAAACCCCAGAGAAGACAGATACCACTTAAAACTGAATTGTGTGAACGTGTGTGAAGGGAACACTTTAAGGCTCTTTTTTAGGACTTTGTTGTAGTCTGCTTAAATGCTGTCTTAAAAGTCTTGTCATGGCGGGGATGTAAGCACTTTTAGAAATTGGCTCAGAGGAACACTCATCCTGTAGCAGCCTGCTTCTGAGGCCATTTGAAATGTGCTAAGAAAGGAAAGAAGGAAACGAGCATTCATTAAGTGCCTACTATGTGCCACATACTGTGCCAAGGGTTTTACAGATATACCTTGTTTGATCTTCAGAACAACCCTGTGAGGGGGGTGCTGTTATTGTTATCCCTATTTTACAGATGGGGAAACTGAGGCACATAGAAAGAAAAGTGACTTCCCTAGGGTCACACAGCTTACAAATGTCTGGGGTTGGATTTGAACTCAGGTCTTCCTGACTCTGGGTCTACGTTGTATCACCTACTTGCCTAGGGACAAAAAATGGCACAAAGGAAAGGTATTGTCTTTGGAATCTACAGAGCTGGGTTCAAAACTACACTTATTACCTATATGAGGTTACAATTGTTTCAGTCGTATCTGATCTTCATGACCCCATATTTTGGCAAAGATATTGGAGTGGTTTGCCAGGTCTTACTTCAGCTTATTTTACAGATGGGGAAACTGAGACAAATAGGGTTAAATGATAACTAATAAGTATCTGAGGCTGGATTTGAACTCAGGAAAATGGGTCTTCCTGACTCCAGGTTTGGTACTGTCCATAGTGCCACTTAGTGCCCATAGTGCCCAGACTACACATTAGATGTACCAAAAAGATCTCAACAGGTGAGATTGTGCACTGGACCAAATGGATAAAAAGTGCAATATAATAGGAAATGAATACAAAATCTTATATTTGCATTTAAAAAATCAAACATTGCAAATACAGGATGAAGGAGGCAAGTTTAGATAGCAATCTGCCTGAAAAAAAAACAAACAGAGGTTTTGATGGACCACAAGCTAAATATGAGTCAAAAAGATGTCTCATCTTGAGACCAAAAATATTCATCTGATCTTGGACCATTCTATCAGACTCATAGCTTCCGGATTAAAAGATATGATAGTCCCCTTAAGTTCTACTCTGGTCAGGACTCAACTGAAGTACTAAATTCTGTCCTGGATGCCACAGTTTAAGAAAGGCATTGACAAATTAGAGATCATCCATAAGAAGGCAATAAAAGTCCTTCAATTTATGTCATAGGAGGATCGGCTGAAAAAACTGGGGATAATTAACCTGAAGAAAAGACTTAGGGACTCCATGATCAATATTTTCAAGTATTTGAAGGATTATAGTATGAAAGATGGATTAGGCTTGTTTTCTTTTATTCTAGAGGACAGAACCAGAAGTAATGGGGAGAAATTACAAATAGGAAAATGTGGATAATACCAAGAAACTCTTCTCAATTATTTTTCTTATTCAGCTGTTTTCAGTCATATCCAACTCTCCATGATCCCATTTAGGGTTTTCTTGGCTGGAGTGCCATTTCCTTCTCCAACTCATTCCAACAGAAGAAGAAACTGAGGTAGACAAAGTTAAGTGACTTACCCAGGGTCACACAGCTAGTAAGTGTTTGAGATTGGGTTTGAATTTAGGAAGATAAGTCTTCCTGACTCCAGACCTGGCATTCTAATCAGTGGAATGGACTGCCCCAAGAGCTACTGAGTTTTTCCTTCTTGGAAATCTCCAAATAGAGGAAGGCTGACTACTTGTATATGTGACAATGGGGGATTCATTGTGAAAATAGGTTGGGTTGTATTAATTGGCTGCTGATGCTTTTCCAATTCTGATATTCTATTATTCCATATAATCTGTGCTATAATTGTTTCTTCAAGAGAAAGAAAGACAGGATGCTGGGAAATGAGGGAAAGGAAAAATTCTTAGTAGATTAGGACATTATGGTTTTAGGTATCTAGAGCTGGAAGGAAACTTGAGGCCATTATAACCATACCTCATTATTTTACACATAGGAAAAATGAGGTTCAAAGAAGTCAGATGACTTGCTCAAGGTCATACAGATAGGAAGCACAAATCAAGTTTGTCTCTTTAATTAACTTAAATAGGTAAAAAAGACCACCTATGAATGTGGCAGAAAACAGTCTTTGGTAGCTCTGTGAAGCTAAAGAGGATTTTGATGCCAAGCTTACCTCAAATTGCAAAGGGATGTGAAGAAGGCTGAGAGAAAACTGGAAAAGGAGTTTCTAATTGGGTCTGTGGTTTGATAATATTAAAGATTATTAAGAAAGGCAATAAACTGTTATCTACCTCTTCGTTCTTTAAAATTTGCTTCATGAGATAATCTACTTTACCATTATAGGTTGTTACATTTAACTGCTTTAATAGTTTCATTTTGTAAGAAGTAATGGGAAGAAAAAGTGTGTTAATTCCTATCTCAGTTAACCATGCTTATGGTTTAACCCATTAACCGGAGAACCAAGACCACTCAGTGACAGTTTCATTAATTTCAGACCCATTTCTCTGGAGTCTCTGAAAAATCCCTTGACAATTAAATCCATAAACTTGAAAGGAGTGATGAGTTTTAATAATTTATCTAAGCTAGTCCTAGGATACTGAATGTTCAGGACCTGTGTATGTGTGTATGTATATAATACATATATATTATAATGTATGCACACATAATGTATATATTCAGTTATATAGAGAAGCATATCTGTAGGTGTATGTGTATGTGTCCACCTTTAAAACAACCATGAATGGCAGTTGTTTCATCATCTCTATTTTATAGATGAAAAATTAGAAAGAAATTTAGAAAGATCTCATGATTTGCATGAGATCTCAAAAATGAATACATGGGCAGGATTTGAACTCAGGTCTTTCTGACTCTCTTCCAAGTCCAATTTCAAGCCATTACACCACTAGCTGCCTCAAGAAGGACTCTTGCATGCAAAGGGGGTGGTTGGGAGCTAAACCTCCAAGGATACTGGGAATTCCAGGTGGTAGAAGGGATAAAGGATTACACCCTGGGTAAGCGGTCAACTTATCCAAAGATAAAGAGGTAGGAAATGATTATTCCTGAGCTATTGGAGTTCAAGTCCTTTGGGATTCTTGACTGTAGGATGCACAACATAAATGCAAGCAGCAATAAGAGTTGTTGTTCCTTTTTCTCTTCTGGAAAGAAAGATTTTCGATAGGATTTTCTATCACCAGGAAGAAGGTTGCCTTGACCTGGAACCACAGCCTCTTAAATGTTAAATGGCTCATGATGAGAGCCAAAAGCAGTGACTCCAATCACCAAACACTAGTGCTAAAGGGAAACATATTGTCAAACCATATCGTCGAACCTTGTTGGGCAGCTAGGTAGCACAGGAGTCAGGATGACATGAATTCAAGTCCAGCCTCAGACTCTTCCTAGCTGTCTGACCCTGGACAAGCCACTTAACCCTCTTTGCCTCAGTTTCCTCATCTGCAAAATGACCTGGAGAAGGAAATGGCAAACCGATCCAGTATCTTTACCCCAAACCCCCCAAATGGAGTCAAAAAGAGTCAGACACAGTTGAAAATGATTGAACAGCATTGTCCAACCTATCTAGAAACTAATCCAGAGTAAAGAATTGACTTCCCTTTGACTGATGAATTGACTCCCCTTTCCCTTTGAAAAGCACAGCAATTAAGTGGCAAAGTCAAGATTCAAACCCAGATCTTCTGATTGAAAATCTGATATTCTTTCTTTTGTGCCAGACTTCCATAACTGTACTTTTTTCATCATCTCTCACAAGATTATACACTCTAGTTCTTCCCCCCCCCCCCCCCCATGTCCTAAATAAAAGCCCCTGGCCAGAAGGGTTTCAATAAATATTCTTTGAATGAATGAATGAATAAATGAATGAATGAGGCATCTTTCCCCCAGTTGCCTGGTCTCCAAAGCAGAGACCTCTTTGAAAAAAAATGTCTTAGAAGTCTGGGATTTAATCTTAGGTTGCTTTAGAGACCCTAGATGAAAAATGCTAAGCTAAACACATCCAGGTACTGAGACCATCTTACACTGAGCTCTAGCAGGCACATGAAGGGGCGGATTTGTGCCCTGCGTAGGGACGGTGTCTGTTTCAGAAAATTTGGTCCATTGAGTTTTAAGATGTATAAGGGGAAACTCAGAGCTGACATGGCAGGGAGTTCTCTGAATTGTAGGTAATCTAATCCTTCAAAGGAGGGCTCAGTGAATAGCCTGTGTTTATGACTAAGGAAGGTATCTGTTCATTTAAATAGGGCTCATCGCCCTCTTAGCTAAATGCTTTGACAAGTGGGGAAGGAGAAGTGAAATTATCTAAATGGCTCTATGGCTATTTATCTATATATCATAAGTAGTATGTTTCCTGGAAAGAAGCAGTGAGTTAAGAAAAGAGTTTTAACTGACTCCCTCAACTTCCTGGCTCCTTTGACATTCAAACCACATTTCAATATTTCTGAGTGTCATCTGATCAAGCAACAGTGTTTGGGGTTTGGGGAGGGCAGAGAAAATGATGGGATGAAATCATAGCACTAGAAGAGGCCTTAAAATAGTCTTTGATTCAGCCTACTGCCTCCAGGTAGAACAGCACCTAAAAAACGAACTTTGGGGAGCAGGTTTGTAGCAAGGGGGCTCCATGGATTGAGAGTCAAACCTACAGACAGCAGGTCCTGGGTTCAAATTTTACCTCAGATATTTCCTAGCTATGTGACCCTGGGAAAAATCATTTAACCCCTATTGCCTAGCCCTTACCACTCTTCTGCCTTGGAACCTATACATAGCATTGATTCTAAGATAGGTTAAAGGTTAAAAAAACAAAACCAAAATCCTACATGGACATTGGACTACTACATTGGGCGTGTCTCCACCATTCCAAATCCTTCACAACCTATCCTTGCCTTCACCTCTCATTGATCTCTCTAGTCTTATTACAACTTACATTCCCTTTTGCTACATACTCTCCAGTGACCCTGACTTTCTTGAGGTTCCTCCTATAAGACATTCTATCTCCAGATTTGACGCATATTCCCCGGTTGTTTCTAGTGCATGAAATTCTGGCCCTTCTTCTCTCTACCTCCTAGATTCTCTGGCTTCCTTCAGGTTCCAGCTCAAATCCCTCCTTCTATTGGAAGCCTTTCCCCCAAAGCCTCTTAATTCTAGTGCTTTCTTTCTGCTGATTATTTCCTATTTATCCTGTACACAGTTTATTTGTAGGTCGTTGTTTACATGCTGACTTCCCCATTAAGTTGTGAGTTCCCAGAGGGCAAGGACTGACTTTCTTTACATCCCCAGGGCTTCTTAGCTCAGTGCCTCATACATAGTAAATGTTTAATGAAAGCTTATCGACAATTTCTAAAATGCTCCAGGGATGAAAAGGCAATATTTGGTATTAGATCTTTTCCTATCTTCTTCATGTGTCCCCTGTGGTCGACCAGGGCCAACTAACCTCATGGATGGCATATTTCAGGAGTGCCTGAATTTTCAGAAAGTAACTCATGAAGTTAGAAAGCAATGCAGAAGAGAAGCAAGTTCAGGAATTTGGCAGAGCACCTTGGATAAGTCACTTAGCATCCTTAGTCCTCAGGTTCCTCATCTATAAAATGGAGGGATTAGACTAAATCAGTGATATTAAATTCAGATAAAAACAGATCCCAATGGGCTGCAAACTGACTTAGAAACCCACAAATTAACATTATCTATGTTTTGTTCTATTTCTATTTATTTTATTAAATGTTTCTTAATTGTACTTTAATTTTACTCTAGAGAGAGTTTTGCCTGCTAGGAGTTTGATGCCTTTGGACTAGATGGCTTGTGAGGTTCCTTCCATCTTTAGATCTATCAGCCTAGGTGAGATGGAAAGGCATAATTATCATCAGAACAGCTGGTTCAAAAGAGCTTCCCCTTGGGTAAGAAAAATGTCCCACATCCCTCAGGACATTTGTGAATCTCCAGCTTTTAAACCATATTTCTATGAACCAACAAGCCCCTGCCCCTTTGAGTACTCTTGGCAAGTCACAAATTCCTGTTGTAGTCTGACCTTGCACATGATGGAATCTCTGAACTGGCACAGATCTCTAGCGCAAACCAAAAACTGAATTATAACACCATGTTGCTCAACAACATGTCTAACGGGATCATCTAACCTTTGGTTTAAGAGTTGCCATTGAGGCAAAAGCCACCCCTCCTAATTTCATTTCCATTTCTGCCAAGTATAATCAAATATAATATAATATAAATAATCTAATCAAGTCAAATCTCTCTTCTACATTCATATATTCAAAGTGGCTAGGTTTCACAATGGACAGATTGATGGACTTAGAGTTCAAGAAGACCTGAATTCTGCCTCAGACAGTATCTCTATGGTCCTGGGCAACTTGTTTAACATTTTTGAGCCTCAGTTTTCTTATCTATAAAATAGGGATTGTGATGTCAACTATTTTATAAAGTAATTGGGAAGATCAAATAGGAAAACACACGTAAAGTGCTTTGAAAATTATAGAGTACTACATAAATGCTTGCCAACAAAATAATAAATATTAAGTGCTTATGATATACAGGTACAGTATTAAGTTCTGGGGATTCAAAGAAAGGCAAAAAATAGTCCCTGTTCTCAAGGAATTCCCATAAAAAGTGAGACAACATGCAAATAACTATGTACAAATAAGATAGGTACAGAATTAATTGGAATAACCTTAAAAAGAAGACACTAGCATTGAGGTCAATAAGTTATTATTATTATTGTTATTGAAAGATAGCTATTATATATCCCATAATCTTTGGTTCTTTAGCCTAAATATCCCCAGGTACCCTCCCCAGATGAAATAGAGAAAGTTAAGGATTCTTTCCTTTGGATTAAACATTTTCTTTTGTTGCAAAGATTGTTTATTCCTGTTTTCTTCAGTGTCCACTAGACAAATTTTTTTTTATTTGAAAAATTTCATTTAATTAACTAATTTAGAATATTTTTCCATGGTTACATGATTATTTGCATTAGGGTGATCAGAGTCTACATCCCCAATCATATATCCCCATCGAACCATGTGATCAAGCAATTGTTTTTCTTCTGCATTTCTACTCCTGCAGTTCTTTCTCTGAATGTGGGTAGCGTTCTTTCTCATAAGTCCCTCAGAATTGTCCTGGATTATTGCTTTGCTGCTAGTGGAGAAGTCCATTACATTCAATTGTGCCACAGTGTATCAGTCTCTGTGTACAATGTTCTCCTGGTTCTGCTCCTTTCACTCTGCATCAATTCCTGGAGGTCTTTCCAGTTCACACGGAATTCCTCCAGTTCATTATTCCTTTGAGCACAATAGTATTCTATCACCAACAGATACCACAATTTGTTCAGCCATTCCCTAATCGAAGGGCATCCTCTCACTTTCCAATTTTTTACCACCACAAAGAGTGCAGCCATAAATATTTTTGTACAGGTCTTTTTTCCTTAATATCTCTTTGAGGTATAAACCCAGCCCATTAGACAAATTAACTATACTATATTCCCAATTTTCTAGAACTAGTCTTCTAAAATATTGAACTTCAGATATTGGCAATAATGTGTTTTGGAAGATTATACCAAGTAGTAAGTTACATACTTACAAACATATGTATATATATATTCTCCTTTCTCCTTTAAAAGGTGGTATATATTTTTTCAAATATATGGATCTAAATTATATATTAGCAACTTTGAGGAATTTTAGCTCAAAAAAAAATTTTGCCACCTGTCCAAAATAATTTATTACATGGAAAATGTTACTGTCATACAAAATCCTAAAATTTATCCATTTAAACTTATTGTATAGATGCAAATGGTACTACAAGACTCCAGAATTGTGGTAGACTAATTAGATGGCAGCTCAGAAGGCCTAAGGGTTCCAAGGCTGCCCTGGACCATAAGCTCACAAATGAGACAGACAGACAGACAGAGACAGAGGCAGAGAGATAGGGAAACAGGAGACAGACAGAGAGACAGAAAGAGAGCTGCAAGAATTGAAGAGGGATTCCAGAGGTCTTATAGGAACAGATGAAAGACAAGGGAGGACACTGGAAATGGACTGTGGATCCAGGACATTAAAATTCTACACAGGTTAAGAGGAAGACACTAGAGAAGTCTTTTTGGTTAGATGTGATCTTCTTTATCTAAAACCTTTTGCCTAGTCTCACCACAAAGAGGAAGAAGTATTTCAGCACTCATAGATTCCCAACATGTTGGCATGCAAAAAGACCTTACCATTAATTTAGTTCAATGCCATCCCTTCCCTCTGCCATTTTATAGATGAGGAAATGAGTGTACAAGGAGGTATGCTGCCTTGCTTCAAGGTCACACAGTTGGTTAGTAGCAAAGCAAAGACTTGAACTTAAGCTTTTATAGATCTAATGTCAGTATTGTTTCCTAGGCATCATATCACTTCCTCGTTTTTAGAAAGGTCAGAACTCGGAGCTTATTCCATTAGGAAAAGAATAGTGAATCCCTATTAGGTAACCTTATGTAGTTGGAATTCTAAAAGCAGCTAATAGACTTTGAAATGTGACCCAAACCTCATTCATTCAAAAATTAGTTTAAAAAAAATCAGATTCTCAACATAATATATGACCTGGAAAAAAAAGGTTATATGATTTATTTTTCCATTATATAATATTACATAGGTATATATTTTTAAAAAAAATTTGAGAAAGAATTATTTGTTTCTGAGTCCTCTACTCTCTATCATCATCCACTCATTGTCTCTTAACCTCTCACAATCTAGTTTCTATTCCCATGGAAACTGCTTTCTTAAAGACTATTGATGGTATCCTTATCACTAAATTCAATGGCCTTTTTTTGTCTTCATTCTCTTTGACATCTCTGCCATATTTTCTTAATCCAAATCAAATGACCTTTCTAGTAGGCCATGTTATTCAAATCTGTAGTTTAACCATTTGTGTAGGCAGCTACCATCTTGGAAAATTCAGGAAAAAAGGATCTTGCAGAGCATTTAACACAGTGTATGGCACCTAGAAGTTCTTACTAAATGTCAAATTTTAAGTGAATCTGGGTGAACCCTGGGGAATACTCAGAAAGATGACTTTTGTAAAATATCCTTGAGATTATGTATGTTATTTATTTCTCTCCAATCAAAAAAGAGCGCCCCATACTTATTATTTGTGCTTTCTGATTATTCAGGCTCCTGATAGTTGTTTGATACATATTTTGTTTTCAAGGGAACTGAAGGGAGAAATTTCTGCTTAGGGCTATGGAATTCCAAGATGAGGGCAGGGTCAGAAATGTTTCACCCAGAAAGTCAAGAAAATTCCCATTATGTGTAGCCATTATACATTGTTTCAGGTGACATTTCTTCTAAGCATAGGATTTTCAGGTTTGAGACTTTCATGCATTGAGGGCATTCTGTACATTGTTACTAGGAGGTAGATTTAGGGGTAGTAGCAAAGGAAAGCAAAGGTCCTGATCTTTCCCCTTTGCCCTCTGGAGAAAGCTATTATCTGGGTTCCTCATGTCTCTAGCTGTAACAGGAGCAATGAGGGTTAGATAATACCCTTTTACATAGGAAATCAAGAGTTTTAAGCAAATCTATTTTTCATTTACTCAGGACTCAGCATTCAATATGTACAAGTCCACCTTCTGGCTATATTTACTCTTCAATAGCACCTCTCCCCCAGAAGAAGGGTACAACTAAAAAGGAGATTCAGACTGGTCTATTTAGCTATATGTTAACTATTCTGATTTAAAAGGGAAGGAAGGAAGGAAGGAAGGAAGGAAGGAAGGAAGGAAGGAAGGAAGGAAGGAAGGAAGGAAGGAAGGAAGGAAGGAAGGAAG
>NC_058130.1:112795432-112822996 GCF_016433145.1 Gracilinanus agilis | reverse complement strand
GAGAGAGAGAGAGAGAGAGAGAGAGAGAGAGAGAGAGAGAGAGAGAATGAATATAAGAAAATGAGTAAAGACAGGGATTGTTTGGTTATGGCTCACTCAGGAAACTAAAGTCTGAATGAACAGAGGGCCCAGAAGAGGGTGCCACCGCTCTGAATCTGACGCATATCAAACAACAACATGGTTACTGTACAGCTTGATCCCCCTATAAGGCAAATGTTTGATTGATTCAGCGGTACTCACTCTCTCCTTTTCCCTCTCCTAGATTCTCTCTCCTTTCTCTTTTCTTCATTTTTCTTCCTCCCCCTTCAGTCCCTTTCTTGCTTCTCCCCCACTCCATTCTTCTCTCAGGCTCTTTCTCTCCCTCCCTCCCACCTCCCATTCTAACACTCCCCGACTCATCCACCACTCCCCACCCCCCAAAAAAAAACCCCACCAGAGCAGCTCACTCTAGGGAAGCCAAAGTCTAGTAACTGAGTGTTAATTATGTCTGAGTGGATTCTAGAGAAAAAGAAAAGCCCATACTGTATCAGCAGAGAAATGGTTTCACTATGAGGAAACTAATGATGCTTTTATCAGGAACAATATAAAGATTGCTTTTTTACTAGTGTGTGTCCCATAGGGTTCGGGGCTATGAGATATTTCTGTATCTGGCTTTAGGTTCCTCTGAGCTTTTACATAATCAAATCAATATAGCTATGATTCACCCTCTGGCAACAACTGCTCCTTGCAAGTTTGCTGCTGCTTCTTTCGTGGCTAAAGAGAAAATAAATAAATATCTGGAAAGAAACATTATAAATCTGTAGACATTGATTTGTTGGGTCTTAGTTCTTACTTTTTTAATTGCCCAGCACACACACACACACACACACACAAGTACATGACTCTTCACAGTCAGTGGATGAGGTGACTGTGTGTTCCCCAATAATTCCGCATTGTTTGGACATTCAGTTTGAAACATAATCTGTGCCTGCTTCATTGCAAGCCAAAGTCCAAGCAATATGGAGGCTTGTCTTTGAAAACATTTTCTTTTTCTTGCAACCTTCCCTGCCCCTCCATTTTTGTGAGTCCTCTGCATTCCGAGGGTAGTTTTGCTTCCTGACTCTTATTTGGGGCCATCCTGGAGTTCTTAATAAAATGATGGGGGCGGAGGGGAGTGTTACAGTCATCATCTCCCTCAGACAACAGATCCCTTCACACAGTCATTTCCAAGGGCTCCCTTATCCTGGTGACAGCTGGACTGGGCTCCAAGGAGAATAAAATATAGGGGTGGGGTGAGGGGGTAGATAACACATTTTTTTACTTGAAAGTAAATTCCAGCATTAACCCAAAAGAGCTGGCTTCTTTTCAAACCCTTTGCAATTCACACGACAGTAAAAAGAAGATTGAATGAGGAGTCCAAGGGCCTTGATTCAGACTCCAGCCCTGCAGCTCACTCCTTTTTGGACCTCAGTTTTCTCATCTGTAAAATGAAGGGGGGGGGGGTTAGGTAACCTAAAAAAAGTCCCTTTTAGCTCTAAATCTCTGATTTTATGAACTTCTGGAGTCAGTCTCAAACTTCATGTTGGTGCCTTATAAAAGGCAGAAAAGCAACTTTGGGAAACCCCTTCTCTCTGGCTTATTACCCCCTTTTGTATAAATCAAAAATTAAAAAAAATGTCTCTTGCAGGATAAACTTGAGGAGGAGCTGATGTCTTAGCACACTGTGATGTACTTTTTATGTTCCAATGGGGAGGGCTGGGGTGAGAGGGAGCTTCTCAATATCAGGCATCTGCCCCAGTGGAGCAGTACTCCTTTGAATCAACACTGACCACACAGAGCCAATAGGGGATCTCTCTGGTCCAAGGTCCCCTGTGTTTGCAGCAACAGCCTTGCCTTATAGGCTCCCGAATTTCCTCACTGGTAAATCGACTCAGCTAATCACAGTGAGAGTTCCTGCTCTGCAGTCCCTGCTTTAATCCACAGCTTGGGAGACCTGGATTCATGATTATATTTTTCCTCCTCATCCCTTAGAAAAAAAGAAAGAAAGGAAGAAAAATTAGAAATGATTACAGGGACAAAGCAGTCAAGAAATTCAGCTCTCATTATCGGGTGGTGCAGAGGCCTCAGCAGCCCAAGGGACTAACAGTTATTATAAAAATAAAGTGGCTCCCTAATTATGAGATATGTCTAATTACTAAAGCCACCATTGCCAAAGCCACATAATATAGAATGATAATGCTTCGCTCCTCGGAGAAGCCATCTGAAATAGCAGCGAGAAGGAGTCCCTCCCAGGTAAACATTGGCCATAAAATCATACCCGCCCATATTGGTCTAACCTTGCTTCCATCCAAGGCACTTGGAACTCTTAGCATGTCAGGGCTCATGACTCTTCGGTGAGGACTAGGAAAAATATGGCAGTTGTAAGGGAGTAATGTGCATAATTCTGCCCCTGAGGGCCTTTTTCCAAGGGTGGACACATTTACTCAAAATTCCAAATCTCCTTCTAACAAACACAGACAGACTTTTCCTCCTATTTGTAGTGCACACAAGATGAGGCAGTCCAGATCATTTTCAGTAAACCTTTGGGTCCATTTCAGAGATTAAGACCAATATGTCCGTTTTACAAACAGAAAAACTGAGGTATGGGGAAATCTGCTATTTACTCAAATGGACTAAGTGGAATATAGGTTACTGGGTGAGAGGAAGGGAAGGACATTGGGTAGTGATTTAAGTTCCCCTCTCACTAGAAATTTTCAAGAAACTAATGACCACTTGTTGGTGTTTTTTTTTTTTTTTTTTTTTTTTTTTTTTGGTCCGGTACAAGTCGAGTGGCATGGACTCAGACATCTTTTCCAAGTCTAAAAGGCAAGAAATTTATCTTTGTCTGACTCCAAAATGGCCTGTAGGGCTGCACCTCTTCCAATTTTATCTTGGATTCTGAGACCTATTGTTATTTTTTGCTCTTTATTCTAGAGAAATCTGCAAGTTTGTGTCTCAGCTGATGCTCTAGGTAAGGGATTCTTCACCATTTTTGTTTGTGTGTCAGAGACCCCTTTGGCAGTCTGATGAAATCAATGGACTGCCCCTTTGCAGAATAATGGTTTTGATTACTTGAAGGAAATGCTAAATTTTGTTAGAAGGTGGTGAAAAATAAAGATTATCTTTTCCCCATCCAAGTTCAGGGATCTCCTGAAATCTATTGAGAGTAGGAACAGGATGGTGCATGGATCCCAGGCAAGGAATTTTTTTTGATAAGGACATCCATTCACTGATTTCATTAGCAAGTAATCTGTATGGAGTGTCTACTATGTGTGAGACAATTTGCTACCTAAACTTTGCATCTCTTTCAAGGCTAGACATTGTACTTTGTACACTGTAGGCGCTTAATAAACATGTTAAATGTTGAATGACTACAAGAAAACAAATCATAATTTGTCCTCATTTGAACTTACAGGCAACGTAACAGCATCCTATTACTTTCTAAGTACACCTATTGATGCACAACCCTCCATCCCACACATTGACACACAAACACACAGATTCTGACACATATATGCTCTCTCACTGCAAAAAAAATCAGAAAATACACTAAAAAAAATCTAATAATACTTACTTCAGGCTTTTAAACTCCTTGGGGGTAGATAGATACAAGGCAGTAAACCAGCAGAGGGAAAGAAAAACAGTTAAAAAAACTAATAAAAAAAATCCCATAGGAAGGAAATAGAACCCCCCTTACCCCCCCCCCCCCAAAAAAAAAAAGAATGGAGCTAAATTGTGTGGTTGCTGTAGCTGCCTTCCTGGAAATGAGGCCAGGAGCTGATAGTGCAAAGTACTTACACTGGAATTGTTTTCTAAACAGATTTTGAGTGTGTATTTTTCACATATTTTTACCTTTCTCAAAACGTCCCCAGCCAAAAGCAGTAAAAAAAAAAATCCTGCACTATTAAAATTAAATTAGGGGCCTATGTCCTTTGAGGGACCCAGCTGGGTTTCTTCTGGCAACAGGGGAGAGATGAGGAAGCAAGAGGGACTTCCTCTACTGTGTTGGCCTCAGGTGTTTGCTTCTTGCTGTTTGGGGAACACTCTGCTGGACCTGGCCCTCAGCTATTAACGCTGTTGGGGGGCACTGAAAGAAATTTTAAAAAATAATGAAGGAACATACACATGTTGGGAAATGGAATAAAAATGAAATCTGCATGTTTCCAGAACCAGAATGAAAGGTTAAAATAACAGTTTCACTTTGTACACTTCGTTAGGAAAATTGGACTCTGGGTGAGGTGGGGGGGGTAGGTCTCTTTGGGTGCCTGGCATGGAGGTTGGTGATGGGAGAGGCCCCAGTTTTATTTGAAAAAGTAGACTTCAGGGAGAGCCAAGCTAGGTAAAACATACATGTTCACAAATCGTCACTCATTAGAGCCAGGCCTACAGCATCCTAAGGTTCCCCCAGCAGCCCTAGAGGTCAGAAAGGAGAATTGGAGAATTTTGCCATTTTCAAAGACAGAAACAAACAAAACAAAAAACAAAAAGCGTCTTAGGTGAAACACGTTTTAGTTGACAAATCCTTTGACTATATCGTTCTGAAAATTTGAGCTTTTGGGAATGATAGATTTAGAGCTGAAAAGGGTTCAAATCCTACCTCAGACACTTAGCTATGTGACCCTGGGCAAGACAGAGTTAAGTGATTTTCTCAATCCCAGTTTCCTCATCAGCAAAATGTGGATAATAATAGCACATACCTCATAGAGTTTTTGTGAGGAACAAATGAGTTACATGTATATATAAAGTGCTTTGCAAATGTTAAAGGGCTACAATATAGCCCTTTATGTAGTCCTTTTTTATTTATGTATTTATGTAGCCACTACATAAATGATAGTCATTTTCATTATTATCATTATCATTATTGCTATCAAGTCCAAAGTCCAAGCCCCTTATTTTATAAATGAAGAACTTGAACTCAAGAAAGAGTAAGTGATTTACCCAGAGTCACACAGCCAGTGAGAGACTAGGAGAAGATTCAAACCCAGGTCTTCCCAATTAAGTCCAACACCTGATCCATTACTGGCAGAAGGTACCTATGGAAAACTCAGTATTTCTATGGTAAGTAGTGACACAATCTTGTTTGCCCCAAGGGTATTTCACTTGGGTTTGTCAAAAGAATTACTTGGGAAAGATCTGGTTAAAGTATGACCATTAAAAAAAAGTTGTGTCTGTTTCTTCCATGTTGCCATCTTTGTTCCTTGTTCCCAATCTTTCTACTTCCCAGAGATATCAATAAGCATTTATACCATGAATTCATAAAATTTGGAGGGGTGGGGGGACCTTAGAGATCATTTATTTTTTTCTATTAAATATTTTATTTTTAAATTTTTTCTCTTTTATCCCTCCCTCCTCCTAGAGTTGACAAGCAATTCCACTGGGTTGGACATACATACATACATATATATATTATCACTCAAACTCATTTCCATATTATCCATTTGTGTAAAAGAAGAATCTTTTAAAATTAAAACCTCAGGTCACACACCTATAAACAAGTGATAAAACATATGTTTTCCTCCGGACTTCTACTCCCACAGTTCTTCCTCTAGATGTAGATCGCATCTTCGAGATCATTTAGTACAGAATCCTCATTTTATAGGTGAGGAAGTTGAGCCCTAAAGATGTGAAGGGTCTTATCTAAAGTCACGCAGGTAAGAAGTTCTAGAGCTGGGATCTATACCTAGACCTCAGACCCCCAAATCCACGTTCCTTTTGTTATACCCTGCTGCCTCTACTAATTGGCTCGAAGGATCTGAAGACCACAAGAGCTTTGGCCCAAAGGTTGCTGCAGTTGGTAGGAGCCTATAGCTAACAGATGTGTGTTTGTAGGAACAGAACACTCAGAATGTCTGCCGGTGAAACCAATGCTCATGATTGGAATCTCTGCCTGGGCTGTTTGGACATGACCAAAGGAAACAAATGTTTGACAAAACATCTGAAAACATCTGTTTTATTTTGCTTGTGTGGATGCAACCTTGCTGGCCTGAGGTGTCTGCTTTTGGCGGAGATTTGGAATAGAGGTCTGTCCCAAATATGGTCAAGGCATATCCTGCCTCTAACAAGAGCAAAGGAGCCAAATTCCAAGTTGGGTAATTACATTTTGCCTGTTTAAACCCTCCAGCATGAGTTTCAGCTCATTATAGTGTTCTTTTTCTCTTTCTCCCCTGGAACTAAAGGACTAACATTGAGCGTTTGAAGTGCAGAGAGTTGGAGGGAGGGAGAAAGGGAGGGAAAGAGAAGGGCTGGGCAAGAACTACATGTTGGGTTTCTCTTGAACCATTTTGCCTAGTTTTTTTCCCGACTAGGAAAACTAGAATACCATCATTTACTTGGAATAAAATTATCTTAAATACTCTTCTAGACACTATTTCCCACCCAATACTGCCAAGTAAAGAAAGGAAAAGGATTCTGTTAGCATTTCTTTTGCATTTACCATATTTAAGACACTTGGCTGGATTCCAGAGAATATAAACATGAAAAAAAAAATCTTTGTCCTCAAAGAGGTTTCAGTCTATTCATTCTCTCTCTCTCTCTCTCTCTCTCTCTCTCTCTCTCACACACACACACACACACACACACACACAATCACAAATAAGTAGGGTCCAAGGTAGACAGGGTAAAGGAAAAATCAGAATAAAATGCTTTAGGGAAATTCAAGGAAGAAGAGAATACTATAAGTTGGAGGGGTCAGGGAAGACTTCATGGGACATGAAAGAAGAGAAAGATTTCAAAAGGCAAAGATGAGAAGGTTATGCATTCTAAGTAGGGTTCATAGCCTACAGAAATATATGAAGACAGGATCATGTACCCGGATAACAGGAGTTGGTCTAAATTTGTCATTTTTCATATGTGAAAACTAAGATACGAAGCAATTCATTCATTTTCTTCTGGTCATATAATGACTTGGAGGTAGAACTCAAATCCAGGTCCTCTACCTCCAAACCATGGTTCTTTCTATCACAAGACCAGAATACAGTTAACAGTTTAGTTTAGCTGGACTCTAGTGTATGAAAGAGAATAATCTGAAATAAAGCTAGAAAGGGAAGTTGGTGTAAAACCATAGAGGTCCTAAAATGGTAGACCGAGAGTAGGTAGAATGTTTTCAAGTGGTCTTAGGACCTCAAAAAAAAAATGCCAATTTGGACTCCATTCTCACAAACTGCTGATATGTTTTTTTTTTTAAAAGTATGTGGAGTCAACTTTTTAAAATATTTTTTTAAATTTTTAAATTTTTAAGAATATTTTCCCATAGTTACATGATTCATGTTCCTTCCCTCCCCCCAAGCCCTCCCTTCCCACCCTCCCTGTAGCCTACGCACAATGTAGGATCGCCTTTTAAAGAGTCAGTCTCTTCTGATGATAGCTATTCAGGCAATATAATGCCCAGCTTGATCTTGGTCAAGTGAGTTTCTGGCACAGTGATGACAAGATAAGTAAAATGCTTTGCTAACCTTAAAGTAGGATACAAATGCTAATTATTATTACTGTTTCTATTAACAAATCCAACTCTCTCATTTTACAGATAAGGAAACTGAGCCTAGAGAGGTTGTGTGAAGTCATCTATCTTATTGGAAACAGTAGAAGCTGAATAAAGTCAGTGGGGTTGTAGATGGGACATGGGGGTTACTGGCCAGTGCCCCATCCCGTTCCCTTGCCTCTGAGCTTCTAAATCCTGATTGTTTTCCAGATTTCTTTCTCCCTTTGGTGATGAAAATGGGATGTGGTGTCAATTACTGGGAAAAATATACAAAGACCTAATGGCTAATCTATTCTTCTAAGTATGAGGAGGACTACTGCACCTAAGAGACCGGATCTAATTGTATAATAAAATTGAAATCATTTCCAGCAGAACAGGACAAGCAGTATCTATGAGGGGAGGAGCAGTCACTGCTTCTTCCCTAGACAAGGGAGCTGTGAGCTGACCCTGGAAATTGCTTGTGGGTAGAATCAGAAGAGGGCCTAAAGGGAGTTAGGAATATGGCTGCTGGGAGCAATGAGGGACTGTAAAGCTGTTGTACTGTAAATAGTATCTTCTTGTTTTATGTGTCTCGGTGGTCGTGGTTGTTTTTCCAGCTAGAATGTCTATGTCAAAAGTCTAACCTTGGGAAGAAATCCACAGCACTGTTCCATAATATTCTCTCTTTTCCCTCCCTACCCCCCTACCCCTCCACTGATGCTTTAACGGGAGTTTGTAGACTGTCCACCCATCACACTCCCTTCAAAACTGTTGATAATCCATCTTTTTTTTTTTTTCCTTTCCCCTGGGTGGATTTGTGCCTCATGCATAGTTGGGGGCTGGGGGGTGTCGTTCCGAGGCTGGCCCAGGACAAGAGTGTTTAGTTAGGTGTCTCAAGTGGTTTGGGTGTGTTTAGGAGACTGTTCGAGAATTGGGAAAATGCATCTGAAAATCAGCTTTTTCTCTGGGTATCACGCTTGATTCATCTAAGCTTGCACAGAATGCTTGCAGTCCCCCCAAACAGACTACACGTAAAATGAATGGCAGCTTTGAAAGCCACCAAAAAAGCCAAAACTTTCTGTTTATTTAATCTAAAAAAAATGCATCTGGGAATAGAAGTCATTGAGTTATGAATGTGCTCTCCCCACCCTATTCCCCCCCCATCAAAAAAATAATTATAATAAAAATAATGGCACCATATTCCCTGATAAACCAGTGCCAGAAAAGCTCTTGGGGATCAAGTTTTTGTCAGTCCCCAGCTTTTACCAATTTAAATTCTTGGCAGTGTATTAAAAAAAAAAAGTATAAGGTATTTGAGACTCCAATCCCTCAGGTACTAAATCTAGTGTTTCCTGGCAAGAGATGAATGTCGTTGGAGTTTAAACCTAGCACCATCACACCAGATCTCCATGGCTGTTCATATTTATACTTAACAGACAAATATGTCATTCTTTCAAGATCCCTTTAGAAAGCCAATTTTTTCTCACATGTTCCCTCCCCACCCTGATAAAAATGAAGCCTGAAAAATCCTAGGATGGCAGCTGACAGACCAGTATGGTAGGTTTTGAAAAGTTACTGGGGATGCTCTTTTGGTGCCCGGGAAACCCAATTTCCCCAACGCTGCTTAATTACGTCAGGCCATATGTGTAACAAAGAAGTCAGTACACAGCCCTCTGGATACACTGAGGGAGAGGGAGTTGTAGCTCATTAACAGCCATCCCTAGATTCCCTTAAATTTCCTTTGTGCTTAGCGGATGGATTACTATCACCTGGGAGGGTTGGGGAGTGCAATAGTCACCAATATTTTTCTGCCAGCAACTCCATTTGGCATCTAATTTTCAGGTTTCTCTGCCCAGTGAGCAAGTGGATATATTTTTAGACCCCATTTCAGCTTTTTATGTATATCTCCTCCATTCGGTGTTTTCTGTTCTTCTGTTCTTTCTCTCCATTACAAATCGCCTTCAGCCCTGGATCATTTTCTTTCAGGATATCTTTTTAGTCCTTCCTCCTAACCTCTGCCAGTGTCTTATCTGTCCTCTCATTTGAGCTCTCAAAGTCCATTCTGACCCCGAGTTTCCTGATGTAAGTGAAGTACTTTAGTCTCTGAACCATACATAGAGATAGGAAATAGACTAGTTTTTGCTTTGGCTATTGATGTATAGAAGTTTGGCAAAATCCCAGTTACTTCCCCCCCGCTTAAAATAATAATATAATAATATGTTGTCATTATTTAGTCCATTCAGGCTTGTCTGACTCTTTGAGTCCTTGTTGAGAGTTTTCTTAGCAAAGATACTGGAGTGGTTTGCTATTTCTTCTTTAGCTCATTTTACTGATGAGGAAACTGAGGCAAACAGGACTAAGTGACTTGCCTAGAATCAAATAAGTAATAAATGTCTGAGGCCAGATTTAAACTGAGGAAGATGAGTTTTTCTGACTTCAGACCTAGTACTCTATCCACTGCCCTAATAAAAATAATTATAATAGCATTTATTTTTTAATTCAAAAGTTTTATTTTTATCTAAGTATTTTTCCATGGTTACATGATTCATGTTCTTTCCATTCCCTTTTTCCCTCCCCCTTCCCAGAGCTGACAAGAAATTCCCCTTGGTTATACATGTATAATCACTCACTACCTATTTCCATATTATTCATTTTTGTAATAATATTTTAAAAACCAAAACCCCACATCCAATACCCATATAAACAAGTGAAAAATCAAATGTTTTTCTTCTGCATTTCTTCTCCCACAGTTCTTTCTCTCGATGTGGATAGCATTCTTTCTCATAAGTCCTTCAGGATTGTCCTGGATTAAATGACAGCATTTATATAGTGCTTTAAGGTTTGTTTTACATTACATGTTATTTCATTTATTCCTCACAACATTCCTGGGAAGTGGGGGCTATTATTATCCACATTTTACATTGAGGATATTAAGGCAGATAATGGTTAAGTGACTTGCCCAAGGTTACATAGTTTAGCAAGTATCTGAGGTAGAAAATGAACTCAGGTCTTTCTGAATACAAATCCAAAGTCCCATGTAGGTCCTGCCCTACAGATGCTCCAGTATCTTTGCCAAGAAAACCCCAAATGAGGTCATGAAGAGTCAGACACAACTGAAAAACTGAATAAATATAACATCAAGAAGCTACTACCCTCTTTCAGCTTAATCCTCCCTCCTGGAAAATCTTTGTCTCTTCTATCTTGCCATCCAGCAAATCTTACCCAATGCTTTGAAATCCAATTCAGGCTCCTTTGCTTCAGTGGAGACATCTCCATTCCAAACTGACCCCCTATTCTTTGAATTCTTCTAATGCTCGCTTTTGGTGCCTCACAGTCTTCTTCCTTATTTTTTTTCTGGTGTGTCTTATGTCCATATGTGTTTTCTTTCCTGTGTGAGATTATAAACTCCTTGTGGACATAGTCTATGGCTTAAAAGATCTTTTATATCTTCCCCAGTTCCAATTAATTGAATCAATGACTGAATTTCATTAGTGTTTCTATATTGGACTGTGGGCTTTTCATTGCACATATTCATGTACCTGGTAATTCCTACTTTTTCCTATTTCTTTCTTGTGATATCAATGCAGGTCTCTCTCTCTTTGCAACTACTTATATCACATATCCTGATGGTTGTCTAATGAGTTGTAGGAGTATAATTTGTTTTTTGTTTTATTTTGTTTCTATAAGGGTTATTTTTTTTTGAGAAGCTAGCACTTTTCAGCTAATATATTTGTTTAAATATACTTATAGCTTAAAACTGCTCTAAGACTATGGGGATATCCAGTATTATTGCTGTTTTAGCATTGTCTTTGGATTTTCCATCATAGTCCTTTCTAGATATATTCCTATGACCCCCACTCCCCAAACCTTTACCACTGGCCAAGAAACTTCCTTTGAAACAAAAGCAGCCAAGCAAAAATAATGGATAAATAGCATAGAGCCCATGACTGGTAGCAGATTCAATATTCTATGCTCATTGTCCTGCCCCTTCCTCACCTCTAGGATAAAATGAAATCCATTTTTAAAAATTTCTTTTCTACAGCCAAGATTCACTCTTGTAATTTTAGAGCATTTGGCTTCATTTCATTGGGTTTTTTTCAGTGACTACAATATTGTAGTCCTCATGTTTGTTGATTTTTCTGGTTCTTCTTCCTTCATTCTGTATCAGTTCATAAAATGTTCCTACATTTCTCTAAATTACTTAATTTTTTATATCTTACTGAGTGAAAATATTTCATTGCATTAATAAATCACAATTTGTTCAATCAGTTTTCAATTAATAGATACCCATTTTGCTTCAAAATTTTTTTAGCTGGCTAATATTGAAAACCGTCTATTTGATCCTTTAAGTTTCTGATGAGTAAAGAATCTACTTTGAGAATTTGTGGCTGGGGTGGGGAGGATGTTAATGGTGATAATTTGAAGGTCAAGGGCCAGAATCCAATTTAGGAGCTCCAGATCTTTAAGTTATTCTAATAGTAATACTTTACACTCATGTAGCATATTTAGGATCTAGGTGGCCCAGTTGATTTAATACTATGCCTAGAGTCAAAAAGACTAGAGTTCAAATCTAGTCTCAGATACTTATTAGCTGAGGGGTCCTGGGTAAGTTACTTAACCTTTGTTTGCCTCAGAGTTTTCATCTGCAAAATGAAGACAATAAAAGCATCTTTTCAGGGTGGTTGTGAGGATCAAATGAAATAATTTGTAAAGTGCTTACCATAGTGCCTGGCATAGATTTATTGTGATACAGATAATTATTACCTTCCCTTCTCCTTCCCATATTAAAGTTTCCATAATTCTTTATATCCATTATCTTATTTTGATCCTCACAACAATCCTATGTTTATAATCTCTACTTTACAGATGAAGAAACTGAGGTTCATAGAATTTAAGTCACATAGCTAGTGAGTTCTAGAAACAGAATTAGATTCGATTTCCCTCCTGATTCCAAGGCCAGCATGCTATTCCTCAACATTTTCCTATATCACTTTGGGTTAAGTATTTGACTGTCCTTTCAACTGATGAACATAGAGAAAGGTGAGTGAGATGTGGTGAGAAAAAGAAAATTCTTTCCATTTGATAGTCATTCATTCACAAAACCTGTTCTCCTCGCAGAAAATATAAATGAAGCAAAAGTCTAAAATCCTATGTTCTGAATTTCCTTTAGTCTTCTCTTCAGATCATGCTGTCTTTTATGTAAAAAGAATAATTTGCAACCTATTGACCTATAAGAACTCCCCACGATGGGCACCCATGAAGCCATGAGCTTTTCCCAGGTAGCAATCATGGAATCTTTGCAGCCTATTCACCTCTGAGAACTCTTCATGATGGACACTGATGGAGCTCTTCCCAGGAGGCAATCATGGAATCTGGGAGTTTAAAAGAACATTAGATGCCCTTTGGTTCAACTCCTACCTGAGCAAGAATCCCATTCCTTCTGCAACACCCCTTATGTTCACCCAGTCTGTGTTAAAAGACTTCTGGCCATGGGGAACTCATTACCTCCCTGAGGCAGCCCATGATTTAGTAGATTGCTGGATTTGGAATCACAGGAACCAGATAGAGAGTTCTCCAGAAGTAGACTGGGCTGCTTTGGAAGATTATGGGTTCTTCATTCAGAAAAATGTGGAGGAACCTTGTTGGGTATCTTTTACTAAGTGCTGTACTGTTAAAATATTTAACAACTGGCTCTCCAAGAAGAAAAACCCATGTTCACAAGACACACTTTTAAATTTAATTCATATTATTATTAGCATTTTATTCATCATTTCCTTAAGTTAGACAATCATAAAGTGATAAATCAAGCCCTAATTTATAGCATACAGTGATTTCTGAGATATAGTCACACTGGAAATTTAACAATCAGCTCTTATGAGCCAGTTCAAGCAAGCTCCAGTACATCCCTGGTTCTACCTTTATGTCCCTTGGAATTCTAATTTTCCCTCTCTGCAAAGTGAGAGGACTGAACAAGATTAGTCATAATGTTCTTTCCATCTCTTTCTTCGTGGTGCTTTGAACAGGTCTAGTTGTCAGGTCTAGTTGTCTTCCCTAGAGATTATATCCACTTCTGCAACTTTCACCCATTTTTCCTAATTCTGATTTCTGAAGTCAAACAGAACAAGTATAGTACCTTTTCCATGATACCTCTTCAAATACTGGAAGACTGCTCAAAGCCCTCCCTAAGGGCTTATGTACATCCTCATCTTCTTCAATTAGACTCTTGTTAGTAGTTTTCAAACCTCCTATCCTTTTGGTTAAACCCATCACCTACCTAACTCTGAACACTATGTTTTTTAAAATGTGATTTAAGATAATGTTCTCCTGTTGGGTGATTATTCTTTTTTCAATTTTATTTTTATTATCATGCAAAACATACTTTCATATTGGTCCTTGCTCTAAAAGCACACTCATACAAAACCAAAACCCCAAAATAAAACCAGAAATATACTGATGTGAAATATAGTATGCTTTGATCTGCATCCATCCAAATCTAAAAGTTCTTTCTCTGGAGATGGACAGCTTTTCCCATCATCAGTCTTTAAGAATTGTCTCAGATCATTGCATTTTCACAGTTGATCATCGTACAATATTGCTGTTATGGTGTACCATGTTCTCCCACTTCTGCTTATTTCTCTCTGCATCGGTTCTTGCAGATCTTTCCAACTTTTTCTAAAATCATCTTGCTTATCATTTCTGATAGCACAATGGTATTTCATCGCCAACATGTACCACAATTTGTTCAGCTATTCCTCAGTTGATGAACATTCCCGCAATTTCCAGTTCTTTGCCATCACAAAGAGAGCTGCTATAAGTATTTTTGTACAAGTAGGTCCTTTCCCCTTTTTTATGATCTCTTTGGGATACAGACCTATGAGACTATTCTGTAAGATTAAAAATTAATATCCAAATACTCCAAGTATTATATTTAATAAGATTTATTAATAATAACTAAATAAAAAGCTAGAGTAAAAAGGGTGCTAACCCAGCCGCAGTCGTGAGAAAGAGAGCACAAGGGTGGGGTTACACACAACTATATACAAACATCGTAAGCACTCAACTTGGGGATGAAAGAGGAAAGGGTTGCTGGGAGACGAAGTCCAAGGGTTCGAGATTTTCCAATGACACAATTCTTGACTTCAAACAACACATCAGTAAGAATGGAGTGGATTCATCTAAGGACAGAACTTGGCTTTTCATTTTCCATGGGTTCCCAGGATTCCCAGAGATCTGCTTTCCATTCTCTACATCCGTCAAGAGGATGAATGAGAGGAACACATGTAAAAGAGGAGATGGGGGTGAGGCAAGAGCAGCGGATAGGGGTTGTGGTGCAGTTTGAGAGAGTTGGGGGGAAGGGAAGGAGGGAGATTTGGGAAGAGGGAGCATTATGAATATGCTACGTGAAATTCAGCTCCTTATTGATTAAGCCCATTTGGTAGACGGCTCATGAACCTAATAATCAGATCCTGCTTAAGCTTGAGCTTCCCCGGTAATTGACTCTCGCATATTGATTAAGATGTTGTTGTGTCCCAGTATTTCTCAGTGGTAATGCTGCTGAGAATGGAGCTCTTCTCCCGGCAGGGCTCAGCACTCACTATACGGCTGTCACCACGCTTGCTTTAATGGATAAAGCTGTCATCCTAAAGCTGGAATGTCTTGCAGGCACAAAGACGAAATTAACTGTTCAATAATTTATGGGACATGGAAAAAAACTTTACCCAACAACTCCAATTGATTGCTGTAAGTGTTTTGACTGCACTTGCCTGCTTTGCATAAAGTCAGCGACTTTGGGCAGCTTGATTTTCACTCAAGGCCATTTCCTGGCCCCTTTCAGAATAAAAAGTGGAAGAGTGTTTACTGCATGCCTGGGATAGATTAGCTGCTATGAGGAGAGCGAGCAGGTAGACTCTGATGTCATCCTTTCCTCCCTTACCCCTCAACTCATGGGTCATCCCATGGGCTTAAGGCAATGAGTTTGGCAGACCTTGTGGCCAGGTCACCCAGGATCCTGGTAGAACTGATAGCTTTGGTCCAAGTGGGACCAACTAGCGGGCAGCCACCCTCCCCACCACTCTCCCTCCTCGCCCCTCTCCGTGGCCTGCTTCCCCCTTCCACCGCACCAGGTCAAGGCTTCTTGGAGAAACAGGCTGTCAGTCACACCTAGCAGGGAGGTAGTTTTGGGTCACAGACATAACACACATGTTTGATAGACAGGCCGGGTATCATTAAAACTGACCTCGCTTATTATCTGGGTTTTGATTAAATAACAAACTATCTCACTTATCCCACAGGTACCATGAGACATGCTTTTTTTTTCCTTTCCCTAATCCACTCCCTTTGTAACCTTGAAAGGGTGAAAAAGGAGGGAAAAATCAAGGTAGCAAACTCATAATCTGCATCTTTTCTGCATAGCTCAGCCTTTTAAAAATATAATAATATCCTTTGAACATGTCTCTGCTTTATCACAGGACTGAAGTTTTAATCAACATGAACAGCTGACAAAATAGTAGATTGGAGATACTGCTGTACATTATGTATCCTCCTCATGAAACTGGGGGAAAAATTATAACATTCAAAGAAGAGAAAATAAACATTCCAGTTTTAAAAATAAATGAATCTCACTAAATGGGATAAATCCTCTTGTAGCTGGAGAAGAGCCAGCAGAGTGGCACAAGGACGGCGTCCATAGAGTTTGGAGTCTTATTGAGATCATTACCATAAGATAAATAACCATCTCCTTTTGTCACCCACTATGAATGTAATCAATACTTCAGGCCCAAGTCCAAAGACTCCTTCTCCACAGAGCCACTGCCGGGGGCATGGACCAGACTAACAACTCTGTCAGGAAGCAAACAGGCTGCTGCCTCCATGTCTGAAGTCAAACCCACTGATCCAGTCAGTCTTTATTCCTTTATTCCATCTATAGACACCTTGATCTTGTCCCTTTTTCTCTTTTTTCTCCCTCATTGCCCCACCTCCCTTTGCTACTATCCGCTTTTAGCTCTTCCTCCAGCATTCTAAAGTACGACCATGAAGTACATTCTCCCCTCTGTGTCCTTGTGAGGGGGTCCAAAGACACCAATCATGTTCCTTTACAAGAGGAGAGGAAGAAGTATTTCTGCTTCTCCCCCATTTATAGGAGAGCATACTTTTAGAAGGGAAAGTAGCTTTGGAAAGAAATCATTGCCAGGTTCCAAAAGTAGAACTGAGATCTTCTTGTTCCAAACCCTTTTACTATGTCATTTCCACGGCCCCTTATCCAAATCAAGCTTATGACCGGGGAGCAAAAATTCCCCCATCCCATGATGACAAGAATAGAAGTGGAAAAAACAGCAAAATGATTAAAACTTCATGCTTTGAAATTATAATGACCAGATTTCATCCAAAAGAAGAGATATGAGTTAGCATTTCTTCTTTGGCGAGCTGGGAGGCCATGGGTATGGAACATCCCATAGAATGGGGTAGACATTTTTATATGTTGATTCATTTTACTGAATTATCGTTATCTTTTTTTTTCTTCCAGTTACAAAGATGGCTCTCTGGGTTAGAGGAGAAATTCACTGGGAAATATAGAGGATATAAAATAACAATAGCTAATATTTATATAATCCTTTAAGGTTTATAAAACATTCTATAAATATTATCTCATTTTATCCTCATAACAAGCTTGGGAGATAGGTGCTATTATTACTCCCATTTATAGATAAGGAAGCCAGCGTAGAAAGATGTGAACTGACTTCCCCAGGTTGCATAGCTAGTAAATGTTTGAGGTTGGATTTGGCCTTGGGTCCTCCTGACTCCAGGTCTGTCACCAGTAAGCCATCTTGTTATCTCTGGGAAAAAAGGAATATAATTTTTTTTTAAGTTCCCAATACATGGCCAATAAAGCAGTTTTCTTGGGATATTTCCCCCTGTAACATCAAGAAATCGGTGGTGAGAACCAGCAATAGCCACAGAACAACTGGTAGATTTTTCTGTTCCCAGTGTAGTAGATGTCACCAGCACCTGGGATTATGGCTACCTTCCTAATTTAGTAAAACCTTCAAGTATTTGTGAAGGCTAATATTCTACTGGCACAGCCCTCACAAACCAAAGATAAAAGGTAGAATTCAATGTGTGTGTGCGAGGGGGAGGGTGGTGGTATGAGGGAGGAGGAGTTGTAATGGGAAATTATTGGTATAAAAGCAGGAAGGCACCAATAAAGTTGTTGTTATTGCTGTTTTTTTCTCTAAACTTCATGAAGTAGTGAGTACATATTAGCTCCATTTTACAAATGAGAAAACTAAATCTCTGAGTTTTAGCCATAGCAATGAAGCATGGGAGTAATATGAACATAAAAATGGAGTGTTGATTCCCCATTTTCCATCTTCCAGTAGAATATATATATGCCAACTCTACCAATCCACATTTATATAATATGGTAGAATGGAAAGATGAGCAACCAAGTGGTACACGGGATAAAGTGCTGGTCCTAGAATCAGCAAGACCCATCTTCCTGAATTCAAATCTGGCCTCAAACACTTACTAGCTGTGTGACCCTGGGCAAATCACTAAACCCTGTTTGCCTCAGTTTCCTCATCTGTAAAATGAACTGGAGAAGGAAATGGCAAATCTCTCCAGTATCTTTGCCAAGAAAATCCAAAATGGAATCACGAAGAGTCAGACACAACTGAAACGACTTAACAACAACAACCCAGTGGACAGAGCGCTAAGGCTGGAGTTGAGAGATGTGGGTACAAAGCCCATTTCAGGCATTTACTTGCTGTGTGATTGCAGTCAAGTCATAAAATTCTGAGAGCTTTAGTTTCCTCACCTGTAAAACAGGAATTTGTACTAAATGTCTCACAGGGTTGTTACAGGGAAAGCACTTTGTAAACCTTAAGGTAAAACCTTGAAATGTGGGGTTGTTATAATATAAGCTCATTCTCCTACCTGCTACTTTTACAGACGGTATTATAGTCAATCGAACAAGAAATTCTCCCCCTTTTTGTCCATTTTATTTGGTCAAATGTCACCCTTTATGTGTGGTACCATCTATTTTGATTTTGAATTCATTTGTAAACTCCTAGGAAGTAAGAAGGTTTTGTTTGTTTGTTTTGGTACAGTTCACAGAGTCATGAAAATGGGAGCTGGATGTACCTAAAAAATCATCTACTACCTCCATGTCCCCATTCAAACTCACTGATTCAGCCAGGCTTTATTCATTTACTTCATCTATAGAAACTTTTATCTTGTCCAGTTTCCTCTTTTTCCCCATTGGCTTATTTTACAACTGAAGAACCTAGAAAGGAAAAATGATTTGCCCCAGATCAAATGGGGAATAAGTGACAGAAATAGGATTTGAACACAAATCCTCCAATGTCCAATCAAGGACTCTTTCCACTACCCCATGGTAGTTATAGCCAGATAGGTTTGTTTTTTTTTTAAAAAATACTGATGTTGAGAGGAAATAAAATTTCATAGAAAGAACAGTAAGAAATCTTGGATCTTAGTCTGGTTCTGCCACTTACAAGCCAAGTTATTTTACCTTTCAAAGTTCCACTTTCCTCATCAGAAAGATGAAGGAGTCTATATGACTAAGGAACTCTAAATGTTTGTTCCACTCTAAAGTTCCATGGTTGCTTGCTTTCCTAGAGGTCAGCACAAGTAGGAAAGCTAACATATGGAAAATTCTTTAAATGGCAGAGGACAAAATGGAGAAGTGGGACAAACATATTCATAAGATTCCTTCATTGACTTTTCTGTTAGAGCTTTTTTTCCCCCAAAATTTTATCTATCCCTTCCCTATCCTGACACTTACTTGCTTTTTAGTGGTACCTCGAATGGCTTCAAGCCAAAGGGATTTACACCTGTAATCCCTTCCCCAGATCCAGGATAAACAATGATTGGTTGAAGAAAAGTAGCATTTTGTTGGAGTTTCATTTTGTTTCAGTAGGGTAGGGCAAAGTTAGAGGAGTATAATTTTGGCCAGTGGTTACACAGGACCGCTATGATGACTAAGGTCCTTACTTCAAGATCTATAATTTCTCTTCATAGGTGCTTTCTCCACTGGTGTCATAAACTCCTTACTCTTAAATAAATTATTTAATGTGTCTTGATTTTGCTTTTTAAAACATGACGTGGTAGCCTACCTTATGGTGAGGAACTTCCTACCTCTTAGTTATGTTGGTCTTTGGATGACACCCAGTATAGGTTTATTCCTAAAGTCTTTTCAGGTTGGTAGGACCTTCCAGAACTTTTGTTCCTCTGGCATTGGTCTCAAGAATCCAAAGTAAGCTCCAGGCCACCGAGTTTTCAAAGGAGGGCTTTAATGGAAAGTCAAGCTTCATACCTGGAAACGACTGGGGAGGCAACATGTTGTGTTGGAAAGAAACCCAAAATGATGATCATAAGATATAAGTTCTAATTCTGGCCGATTTAGCTGCGGAACCTTGGCCAGTTCACTTCATGTTATAAGGGTTGTTTTCTGATGTGTAAAGTGAGCAGTTTGGGCTGGATGATCTCTAAGATCTTTTCCAATTCCAAAGTTATTTGAGTTTCTGAAATAGGTCAGGACTTCGACACCAGATACTACAAAATATAGAGTTTCAGCAGGATTCCCATCCCAGCAGGAGCTCACTCAGCAAATGTCTTATTTGTTCAACAAGCATTTATTCAGTGATGACCATAAGTTCATAATTACAGCACTACGTTTAAGGTGCTAAGAAAGAGACGTGCACAAATGAGAAAATACGGTACTTATCTTCAAAGTGAAATAAAATATACATTATAAAACTAGGGAATAATGACAAAGTCAAGCATGTGTGATGTGTATTGCCTTACAAATAGCAGAGGTGAGTGCTGAAGGGATAGAGAGTCAAGGAGTGTCTAGACTGGGTCACTTAGGGAGGGAAGCTTTCTTGGAGTGAGTCTTGTGCTATATCTTGAAGGAAGAGATAGATACAAGATAGCATGGAAAAGCTGGAAGAGCATTCCAGGTGAGGACAACCAAGGCATAATAAAAGAATGTCAGACACTGTTATAGCCAGAGGTGAGCAGAGAAGATAGTTAGGCTGAGTTTTGATTTGTTCTCTTAAAAAGGGAAACTATATGTTCTTGCTTGGAAAATGACATGATAATAACAATATTTGAGGGTGATTATTTTGGCAGCTATGTGAAGAATTGACTGGAACATGGGAAAACTGGAGCCAGGAAACTGTCTAGAAGGCCAGTTATCTAGGGATGAGGTTACAAGGGCCTGGAATAGGGTAAGGGATATTGAAATGAAAACAAAGGTTAGGTTGAATAATCAGAATTTAGTGGTTCCTTATGGGCCTGTCTGACCCTAACTAATATTATGGAAATACTCATGTCATTTTGGTCATCTTGGCCAAAAGACTGACTGCTTCAGGGGACAGTTGGTTTCCCTTTAAGAGGGGTCTTCAACCAGGGCAGGATATCCAGTTTGGAGGGTTGTAGAGGCAATTCTTGATCAGGGAGGAGTTGGGCTGGATGAACTTTTGAGATTCTGTGATTTGGTAGTCTGTGATCACACCAGGAAAAGCAGAACTGGACCAGAGAAAGAGTGAATATGGAATAGAGATTTTGACTCTTCTCTCCATCTTTTAACCTCTCAGTTTCCCAGGAACTCAGGAAAACAAAAGTTAGCATTCCTTGCCCCTGGGAAGATCAATAAACTCCTAGTGGGCTCTTTGGAGGATTGTCCAAGAAATGTCTCACAAAGAGCTTGGTTCTCCTTGTTTTTACTTGGGGTCCTGTGTAATTGTTTCCAGGGGTGGAAATGGAAATTATGTATTCTGGGAATCCTGGTATTAGTGGAATTAAATAATTTATATACTATAAGACCTGTACAAAACTGGAACTGGGAGTCCTTTCAATTTAATCTCCCTTTCTTGCCTTAACTCTTGTCATTTATGCCACTGGTTTCTTTAAAGTCCAATGAATGTGAAATCTAGAAAATAGCCCCAGGGTGGTCACATTTCCTAGGGACTATGTGTGGGAGGTATCAATCACCTGTAGTTCCCCAGGCCTAGTCTCCAGAGGGAAATGGAGTTTGTTCTGTGCTTGTCACAGAAAATCAAGCTCTCCCCCCCCCCCTTTTCCTGCTCTCTATTTTGTCAGTCAATTTTCAAGAAGTTAAACTAAAGTTAAACCAAGGGTTCTCTGGGGTCACATCTGTAAGAAACACATCCATTTCCCACACAATCCACACTCCAAAAGGCAAAGTCAGAAACTGAAAGAATGAGAAAGAGGCGAATAATAAATCCAAGTGGAATGGCCTATATTTGCTTTACTTCCTTCAAGGTGCTAATCCAGTGTTATTGAGAATGTTCCAAAAAGGGGTCCCAGATGGAAACACAACTGTACCAGCCTTCCCTGTCTTGATATACTACATTTTCATTCATTCCCCTTTTGAGAAGCTTCCCACCAATTCCATGGGATGGCAGGCAGTTGCTGATCTCCAGTGCACTGTAGTGAGCTCAGCCTAAGCCCACAGCACGGACAGAAGCCTCCAAGACTGGTAATGGCGGTACCTTCGTGGGCTGTGTGCAGCTGCTCCTGTTTTGCTGCCTCAGCTATGGCAATGAGTAGTGTCTGTTTGAAGTCCAGTCCTCAGGAAGGAGACCCAAGAGGGCCTGAGCTGGGCCTGTCTGGATATCAAAGTCCAAATTAAAAATTTATTCCAGTGTTTGAAAAAATTCCTGACCGAAAACTTCATATGGATTTAAAAAAATCTCTCCTGTCTCTCGAGTAGCTCCAATTGAGGACTTGAGGATTTATTTTTTGGAGGGGGGCTTAGGGGGGAAAGAAGGCTCAAATAGTTCTATAAACTGACTCAGGTCAGATAGTTTTTAACTAAATCACCATGAGGCAAGTATTCTGTGAAGGTACCCTGGGCAACTGAGAGGCACTTGCTTTTCCTTCTTCTATTTGTAGTATTTTTTTTTCTTTTCTCATTTCATACCAGGTCACCTGGCTAGGTATAGCTAGAAGCTGCAGGGCACAGAGTGGGAGGGAGAGAAACCATTTTCCCTTCTCTAGATCTGTGGCATAGAAATGCAGAATTGGAGAAATGAAAAGTCTGGTGGGATCCAAAATAAATAAATAATCCAATGGAAAAGTGGGAAGCAAAGAGTAATTACAAAATCATACAAGAGTAGGTCAAGAAGATAACTGGGACAAAACAGAAAAGCTTGAATAAGGAATAAAAGAGCAAGTAATAAAGTCAAAGAAAGCATTAGTGTAAGTCCTTAGAGTATTTGGAATCATCCTCAATCTCTGCCATATAGGGATAGTCTCATGTTCACTGGATAGAGTGCAGCATAGCAGAAACAGCACTAGATTTAGCAGAATCTTGGGATCAGATCCTCCTTATAGATGAAGATCATAGATTTAGACCTTGAAGGGACCCTAGAAAATCATTTAGTCCAGGGGTTCTTAGTGTTTTTTGTATTATGGATCCCTCTAGCAGTCTGGCAAAACCAATGAACTTCTCAGAAAAATGTTTTTAAATTCATTTAAAAAATGCAAAGGAATAAAAAGGAAGTCAATTGCAATGAACAATTCAAAAAATTTGTTAAAAATGCAGAGACTCCTGCATAAGAATCTCTCATCTGATTCAACTGCAATGAACAATTCAAAAAATTTGTTAAAAATGCAGAGACTCCTGCATAAGAATCTCTCATCTGATTCAACTCCTTAATTTTACAAATGAGGAAATGATTTGCCCAAGGTCACATAGGTAAGAGCAAGAACTCAAACAAAGATCTTCTAGCTCCAATTTTATCCCCAGCTGCTACATGCTGATGGACAAGTCACTTTGTATCTCTAGACCTCAGTTTTCTCTTTTATAAAATAAGGGTGTTGGACTGGATTCAGGAGTGTGCTGAAGCTAGCTTGGACTGGCTCTAGAGAATCAATGGTTAAATTTTCAATGTGAGGCTTCGCACCTCAGAAACCCATAAATGCTGCAAATCAGGGCTTGATTTTTTTGTTTGCTTGTCTAGAATTTAAAAAGCGATAGGAAAAGATGTCAATCATGCAGATTAAACTTAAAAGTGTATCATGGGTATGTTTTTTGATAGCTGGTTGTTAAACATTTCCCAGCACACTCCTAAATCACTAGAAGTTCTCCAGCTTCCCTTAGAGATTTAAATCTTATGATTCAGATCACAGCATCTAGAGACTTTCTTATCCTGTGCAATACTCACTGATGTTTTACCATAAGTTCCCCAGAGACAATCTACCCAACTCACTGGAAACCTTTCCCTTCGTTCTTTTTATATCTTTAGGATATCAGCACAAATACCAAATGGAAAAATGGGACATTCATAGGTGGAGGAAGAAAAGTAAGGCAGCCTTGAGAAACTACTTCAGAGAAAAAAAAGTACTTAAAGAAAGCCAAAATGGATATTTTAAGATCATATGGAAAGGAGAAGAAAGAAACCCACAAGACAGAGGTAGAGACAATGTATATAACGGGACCTGGGGGAGAAGACGTTTACCAAGGCACAGAGATTTAGTAGCGCTATTTGGGAGAGCCTCTGCTCAATCCGATAACTCCCCCAATCAACCTGATGGGATTGTCAGAAAGGGATCCTAACCCTGGAAATGAACATGTATCATGCTTCCTTTCTGGGAGGAGGGGGTATTGCTAAGAAGATGTCACTTGCTTGGGGAAAGGGATAAATAGGTAATGGACTTGTTATTCTTCTTTTTGTAATTTAGAAGGATAAGAAGCTACCCTTCTGCCTGGGCACTTTCCCCTGAGGTTTTGTATCCCTTGGAGTTCTAGCTAGGAAGTATTTGGGGAGAGGGGACCATCGAGCCAGGAACCATAGCACATGGCAGCAAGGGAGACAAGCACCAATTGGAACTTGAGTCCTTGAATGACTCCAACTTTTCTGTTTCCTTTTATGAATACAGGTTGACCCCTACTGATCCTAAAAGGTAGACATTGCCAAGCTAGCATTACCTCATAAGTTGAGAGTTCTGAGTTTCCAAGTTGAGTGACAGTTGCCCAGAAGTAGAGAATTTCCTTACCAACATCATCCATTCTGGAGAAGAGGCAAACTGCCAGGATCACAGATCTTGGTGGACTAAGGAAAGCCACTTCCTGGCTGGGCAGGAGATTTGAACCTTCTCACCTTTCTGTGATAATTTCAGTGAGTTACTTAATGTAAATTCAAAGCCAGATATCTGGTTAGCAGTACCACAACATCATCTTTACCTTCTAGGAGGGAGTATAAAGAAAACAGTGAATTGAGTGTCCTGTGTTTGCTATGCATATTTGCTCATCTATGTCTTTGAGACTTTTGCCTCTTATGCCATTTTTGGGTGGTGAAATGAAGGCTTTCTCATATGTATGCTGAGTGTATCTTTGAGGGAGAGTGATAATGGTTCTGAGCTTCAGTTTCAGCATCTGTAAAATGGATCTTATCTCACAGAGTTGACATGAGGATAAAATGAGATAAAATGCAGACTTTAAAGCACTATGTAGTAAGTCCAAGTTGTTGTTACTAGGTAGGAATAACAGGTGGAAATTACAAACAAATTTTGGCTTGAAGTAAAGAACAACTTTCTAATGCATAGAGATTTGGATTAGTTCTCATTGTTAGAGTATATTGGATTGGCTTTGGAAGTACTAGGTTTCTCTCAATTGGAAGTCTTCACACAAAGGCTGGATGCCTTTTTGTCATGTATGTTGTAAATGGGTTGGACTAAGTGGCCCCGACACCCCTTCCAACTCTGAAATTCGGTGATTCTGTGATTCTAGGAGTCTGCTCAAAGGAGCATGAAAAAGATAAATCTCCCAGAATTAGGTTATGATGTCGGGAGGCTGTGAGGGTCTGATATGATTAATTGTAATTATCATTTATAATTTATAATCATAATCACTTTCCTTCTAGAACATCTTCATCATCTTTCACTTTGGAAATGCTCTGGTTTCCCAGTAGACTTGTGGGGGAGGCATTATTAGCCCAGACAGTTAAGCCAAGATAAGAGGGTGGGTTCCTCTGTAAACCAGAAGGTATTTGCCAACTGAGGCTCTACTCACTCACAGGTGACAATGGAAGCCTTGAAAATAAGTATTCAATTTTTGTCCAATCACACAATTTGTCTATCAGCCTGTCCTGTCACAAAGGTCATGCTGGCAATAAAATTAAGTCAATTAGCATATCAGTACTTGCTTATGAAAATTATTCTGTGACATAGTGTACAAACCCCCCCAATGTACTTTGCCTTATAATAAGGTGAGTTCTAGAAAATTAAAGGCATCCAAATCAACTTCTTATTCATTGAATTCAATTTGAAATGAACTAAGGGGAAATTGTGACAAATCAAATAATCATTCCCTGGTTAGGCTGTTCTTCTTTAATTCCAATTTTGATTTCTGGGGTTTTCTTAAAGGGGGAATCCCAATAATGCTGGGTACCTTTCCACCACAGAGATCTGATGCCTCAGAAGGAAAGAATTGTTCCCAGCTCATGCCAACACTCGATTAGTCTCAGTGGAGTTCTGCTTGGGGATAGCTTGGGGATCCCTGACTAGCCCATGCAGCTTGACCTGGTTCTACTGCCCACAGAAGTTTTGTGAGGCCCATTGAAGCCCAAGCAGGCAAAGCAGTCACTTGATGGGGGCAAAGCAGCTGTATCAACTCAGATCAGAAAAGCTTATGTAGGCAGTAATCTTGGACTATGCATTTGTGCAGCTTGAAAGTAAGTTCAACATATTATTCACGGCAACACTGAAGGCAGCCAAGTTAAACAGTGCACTCCCTGAAAGAGTTCATGTACTGATTTCAGAAGGAACTCCAACTTGAAGAGATGCTTTTGGGGTTGGGTGTTTTGTTGTCTTGGGGAACAAGAGTTGATCCCTTATTTTCTTGAATTTTAACCAAAAAAAAAGGGGGATAGCAAACATCGGGATGTCAATTCATTCCAAAGGCTCTGGAACATATGGCTATTCTTTCCTACAGTTCAGGAATACAGACTACTGATGGCCCCACTCTTGGAAAGCCTTACATTTGGGTCATACCCTTGAGTTCAAAAAAATTAACCATGCAAGTACAGGATGGGGGAGATGCCGTTTGACATAAATTTATGAGAAAAGACCAAGAGGTTTTAGTGGACTACAAACTCAACGTGAGTCAACAGCATGATATGGCAGCCAAAAAAACTAACACGATCTTTCCATAACCAAAGAAGAATTTGTCTCCGAGAGGCTAATTTGCTGGTTAAGATTCCCTTTATATTTAGCTAGACCAGTTTTTGGATCACAGACACAGCTTGTCATTGGTTTCATGGGCTACGTTAGGAGAGACGTAGCGTCTAGGTCTGGGAAGATGACAAGCCAACTATATTCTGCCCAGGTCAAACTGTACCTGCAGTGTAGCCTTTCTAGAAGGATTAAAACCTGACAGAGATTGTGTTCTTTCAGACCTGTTAGAAACAGTAAAGTGATGCAATGGAATTTTGCCAAGAGTCCAAATGACCTGAGTTCAAATCCCACCTCAGACTAGCTGTGTGGACAAGTCTATTTAACCTCTAATTTCCTCAACTTTAAAATAGGGATAATGATAGCATCTATCTTTCAGGGTTTGGGAAAGGATTAAATGAGGTAATATTTATAAAAATACTTTAGCACAGGATAGGCTAAGTGCTTTAAAAATCCTTCTTTTCTCCCTCCCTCCTTTCTTCCTTCTCTCTTTCTCCTTTTCTCCTTTTTCATTCCTTCCATCCTTCCTTTCCTCCCTTTCTTTCCTTCTCTTTCTGTCTCTCTCTTTCCCTCCTCTCTCTTCCTCCATTCATTCCTTTGTTCCTTCATTCCTTACTTTTTCTGTTGGCACAGTCTTTAACAACCTAGTTCAAATTTTCATCCTGGGAAACAGATGATGAATCACTCTTGCCTACCAATCAGTAGAGAAATAGGGAGACCATGGCTATAAAATTTTGTATAAACTGACAGATATATTTGCTTGTTTAATTGTTTTTTTTCTTTGTTTATGAGGTAGGATTCAGAGGAGGGGTAGTCAGTGTGTACCAAAAAATGACTGCTAAAAAAACCAAATGTCATCAATTATATATATA
>NC_058130.1:112699333-112795032 GCF_016433145.1 Gracilinanus agilis | reverse complement strand
TATATATATATATATATAAAAGTGAACCCAGGGTCAAATTTATGCCACAGTAAATCCTAGGGTAGTGTTTAGCATTAATGGAATTATTAGTTTGACCAAAGGAGGTTATGCTCCTTTTGTAATCAAGCTGTGTCTGGAATATTGTCTTCAATTCCAGGTACCACATTTAAGAAAGGCCAGCTTATAACCTGAAGGGTGATGCATATTTGTAATAAGGGTTTGTTTGTTTTTCTTCTTTTGATGGGAAGGGAAGGGTGGGAAAAAGACAAAGTCAATGCATATTAACTGAATATTGAATATAACATTTTTCTAAAAGGCTTAAGATAGGGAGGGAAAATCTTGAAGGTGCTATCCATCTTAAGGTATTTGAAAGACTATTACATGGAAGAGAGATTAATAGATTTGCTCCTTTTTTACCCCCAAAACAGGAATTGAAGCAATGGGTAGAAATTTATGAAAAGAAGACTTGGTTTGGGGGGAAAAAAGCTTACTTGGTAGGAAAAATTTCCTGGCCATTAATTGTTGCCTAAAGGTGACTACTTAGGGAAGAAGGATATTCCTCTCCTTTATTAAAGGACTTGAAAAGAAGGCCAAATGACCAATAACTGGTCCAGGATGTTGCCAGCATGATTCTTGTTCAGGTCTGAAATGGACAAGACAATCATCATGGCCTCTTCCAACTGTGTGATTCGGTGATTCCATAATTCTGTGGGTGGTGTTTGACCAGGTCAGCAAACCCACCCATGAGGGTGGCTGCCAATACCCTTTGCAGCTGCATGTCCATAGAGATGCATTTCTTCCAGACTCTGTTATTCCCATTCCCCAAAGCATAGAGAATCAAATTCCCTTTCCCTACTCACCCACCATGAAAATGTTCATTTGAACATTTTCTTTGTTTGGTCCCCAAAGAGGTGGGGCTCTTGTTTTGTTTCTTAGCTGGGTAAAAATTTCAGGAGTGGTAACTATTTTTCAGTGGGGGAAAAAATCTGTTATTTTAAAATGCTTTATTTTTCAGGCTAGTCCCAGTCTGCTCCTTATGCCTAGGACCACACATACACAAATGTGTGCACTTGCACGCATATAATTCAAATTTTTTCCATTCATCTCTACTTGGGGGAATCAGTGGTCACTGGGTGTCCTTTCCAGCACCTGCAAGGGAAGAATGAGGCGAGTCAGTGGCAGTAACCCAGAAGCATCCCTTCCACAAAAGAACAAGCTACACTCCCTGGACAGCTATGGCTCTCTGGAGGCCACATTCATATTTAGGGTGAGGCCTCAACTAGAAGTAAAGGGACTCTGAAACATCTTTGTTTTTTGCGCATCTTTCTTGGGCCAGCCATTCTCTAAATAGACAAAAACATTTGCCCCAATAATTTTAGTAGTTTATTTTATTAGTGACAACTGTCCTCTAGCAAAGTGCTATGTTCCACCACAATGACGACACAAATAATTGATTGAGAAAGATGTTTTAATTCTCATATTACCTGTATATCTTCTTTATTACTATATATTCTAAGACATGCTAAGTTTTGATTTATAATTTTGAATTAGTTGTTCAAAAGAGCTAAGGTTTTCTCCAAGTGGAGGAAAGAGATTCTAATAAATCGCCTTGCCATTCATTTGGGGGGGGCCCTCATTCCTATCACATTGTTGTTCATTTATTCAACCAACTTTCGAAAAAAATTTCATGATATCTTTTATTTCCCTATCAACTACATTTCCAAATGTTTCCTTTCTCCTAGTATTTGTTATTCAGAAGAAAAAATGAAAGAAACAAAAAGAAATTTAGCAAAACTAAGCTACCAGAATGATCCACTGGAGAAGGAAATGGCAAATCACTCCAGTATCCTTGCTAAGAAAACCCCATCGATATCTCTGATCTATGGGGTCACAAAGAGTTGTATGTGGTCAGATGACTAAACAACAAACCTATTAAATGAGATGGCAGATTTTGCAATATTGCACAACCATATTCCTCTGCAAGGAAGGAAGGTAAATTTTTTCATCTTGACTTAGGAGCTAAGCTTAGACATTTTCACTGCATAACATTCAGTTTACAGGTGTTTTTTTTCATTGTTGTTCTTAAACATTTATGTTGTGCTCCATGTTCTAGGCACTATGTCAGGGTTTAGGAATGCAAAGACCAAAGCAAAACCATCCTTGTCCTCTGGAAGTTTCCATTCTACAGGGTAAATACAAAGTGTTTATTTTTTTAAAAGATCCAAATAGATGCAGAGGAATTTCTGTGAGGATCAAGGCAATCTTCACAAAGGGGATAGCACTAGAACTGAGTTTTGAAGGAACCTAGAGGATTTTATGAGGTGGAGGTAAGGAAGGAGTATGTTCCTAAGATGGGCAAAACACAGAGATATACAGGGAAGAGGAGCAGGTCCATTTGGCTAGAACTTAAATACATGAGGAACAGTAATGAGCAATAATAAGCCAAGAGACGTAGATGAGAGCCTGATTGAGAAGGGATTTAAAATCCAACAGAGACATTTATATTTTATCTAAAAAGTAAGAGAGAGTCACTGAGGCTTTTTTGAGCAGGGGAATGGCATGGCCAGCCCCATATTATAGGGGAAAAAAATCAATTTGGCAATCGTATGGAGAATGAAATAGAGAAGGGAAAGGGTCTGGGCTCAGGAAATTCAGTTAGAAGGCCATTGTAATAATCTGGGTGAGCAGAGATGAGGGAATGAGAGTATATTATGTTTTGGAGGTAGAATTGGCAAGATTTGGCAATATATTGGATAGGGAGGTGAGGGACAGTGAAGAATCAAGGTTAACTCCAAGGCTGCTGCCAATCTGAATCACCAGAAAGATATTGGTGCCTTCCCAAAGGAAACAGGAGAGGGTTATGTTGAGGGCATAAGTAAAGGAGCTAAAGTTTGCAAGGAGAAAGGCCATCTTTCCATTCCCTATTTTAACTTATTATTTCTGTTAACTAGGTGTTAAGATCAGTTATTTTGACCTGATGAAAAATACAAGTTCTTCTAGTGCCCTATAGATTATGTCCCCTAGCAAAAAGCCCTTTGTGCTTCACCCAAGTTATGGCTTTGTATGAACCAGTCCCAATTTCTGTGAATAGTTGTAGTATGATCCTGACTGGAGGCAAGCCAGTAGAACAAAAAGCTTTTTTGAGGACCCTTCTGGGTTTCTGATGTATGATTCTTTCAGAGTAGAGCTACCTGCCTCATTTCTACAAGCGTTTTATGGCAATAATCTCTAAATGAGTGTCCTTCTTAGGCTTAGTTTTTTTTCCTGTTTGACATGCCTTTTTTTGAATTAGCAGTAATGGAGGAAGTGGGGGAATTGATGATGAGAGAATAGAAAGGGATAACTACAGGAGGTTAACCATTTTTACTTTAATTTATTTTACACATATGACATGGAGTATTAAACGTCGTGTGTCAGCCCAAGCAAGAATATTGTGGAAATTAGCACAGGTAGCCAGAATCCCTGTCATTTTTTTAAAAATAGGACAGCCTGAAGTTCCAGTGTTACATCCTTGGGTTGCCCCAAGGCCATAAGTGCATTTTTTCCAGCTCCACAAAAAAGTGAATTTTTGTGACCTTTGAAGAATAGAAATGACTCAGGACAAGATAGTATGAAGGTCTAGTCATTGTGCTTGCTTTTATGCCAACTTGTTTAATAAACCCTAGGAAAGATCCAGATTGCATACTGCATGAAGACAAATTTGATCTCAGCAGTTGTTGTTAAATACTGGCATTGATGGTCCAGTCAGTTTGAGAAATGCATGTCCACAAAGACCTTTGTGAATGGTCCAAAAATCTGTCTATCATGGACAACTTAAGAGCAGCTATGCCTAGAGCTTGAAGGATGGACAAGGTTGAAATCCTTTCCATTTCTACAAAACCATGCATATGTATGAAAGAATACAAAGAGGGAATTCGATGGCCTAATGGATAAAGAAGTGGAGTCAAGCTAGACCTGAGGTCAAATATAGCCTCAGACACTTACTAGCTGTGTGACCTTAGACAAGTCACTTAATTTCTATTTGCCTCAATTTTCTCAACTATAAAATTGGGATGATAATAATAGTACTCACTTCTCAAGTTTGTTTTGAGGAACAACAGACATGCCATTTGTAAAACGCTTAGCATAGTGCCTGTCATATAGTTAGTGCTATGTAATTATTATCTATTATTATTAATTTAGAATGAACAATTTAGAATGCTTGCATTAGCATAGCAGAACAGTACAGTTTTGGGGTTGTTTTTGGTTTTATAGGGAGGACAGTGCAGTACAATAGTTAACTGTATTTTGAATCAAAAGTCCTGGGTTTAAATCCTGTCTAATACTACCTGTAACCAAGCTGTGTGATCTTGGGCAATGACTTTATTTTTTTGATTCTCAGTTTTCTCACCTGTAAAATGAGTGGTTTAGATGCTATTTCAACTTTAAAACCGATTGTCATCAGCCTCCTACAGAAAAGTCCTACTTCAGTCTCATCAGTCTGTGGAAGTGACCTTGCTTTCTTTTCTATCATTCTGGGAAGTCTTGCCATAAATATTTGGCAACCATCTCTGTCTGCTTCCCAAGAATCAGTCCAGTTAAATAGGAGGGGACACGATCAGGAGGCATATCGCTTTTTGATAAATCTTTTGGACATGATAATCAATGAGACAAAGAAAAATATAAAATGGGCAGCATGGTGATAGAATGGTGGTGAAGATGGAAGAGAGAACTACACTACTTGAGGGTTACTAGTAAACATGAACTTAGCTATTGGTACTGTAAGTGTGAGATCTTAATCTGGTGACATACTCCTAACCTATGTCAATCTTAAAATTGGTGAGCTAAAATAGAGGTTCTTACCCTGAGATCTAGCAATTTAGGTCTTTGAAATATACGTTGAGAACCATATTTAGATATTCTTGGTTTCCTATGTAGTTCATTTTGTTTTATGCATTTAAAAACATTATTCTGAGGTTTCGCCAGCTTGTCTACATGGGTCCATGACACAACAACAAATTAATAACCCTTACTCTGAAACCAAAGGAATATAAGTGTGATTAGAAAAGGAAAGGGACCAATCAAGTAGCAAGAGTGAGGCAATTCAAGTTCTCCATCAATTGGGGATAGACAATGTCAAGAAATCTGGGAAATGGACCCCAGCATTTTGGGGGAGCCCAGCATTCTGCCTGTGGAGAAACGATGGGAGGACATGGATAAGAGTTATCTAGGATGAGACACCATAGATGAATTATGACCTGAACTATTAGATAAGTGACCCTTTTTGATGAGGTCACAGATCTACAGGAGGATGAAAATCAACAGCCCTAGAAAGTAAATATAAAATGTAAAAATGAAAAATAAATGTAACAAAAAGACATAAACTACAACCAAACTTCTTGAGACAAATGGCGGCTACCTCCCTTCTTGTCTTCCTTGGGAACCAAAGGGGAGTACAGAAGCCTCTTAGGCCACCAAGCAGCTGGTTTCTTCACAGTGTTGATAGCTAGTCATCAAATTAAATTGCATTTGCTGTGGGTCCTCCTATGTGCCAGAGCACGGAAAACGCATGATTTCTCTTTTACATTCCAAACAGATGTGGCTTTGATATTTAAAGGGAAACTCTTCAAATACTGTTTGCCTTCATCTGGCATGCAGAGGGCCATTGAGCTGTTTTCATCATAAGCACACTTGGCCTTTGCTTGGGGTTCTTCACGATAACTCCGCAACCTTTAGAGTGTGCCCTGGTTATCCGGGCTGCAGAAGGCTTCCTCCGATAAGAACAATGCAGCTTCTAAGGAGCTGTTAATTACTTTTCAGAAGCACCTGGGATAGGGAGGGAAATATATTTATCATACACATATATAGCGCACACACACACACACACACACACACACACACACACACACACACACACATTCTCTCATCGAAAGAAAGAACTGAATTTAGTCTCAAAGGGTCTAGATTCTAATCCCAGCTCAGATACTTACATCCTCTGTGATTGAAAGTCATATGATCTCTGGTTTTCATTTTATTCATCTGTAGAACAGGGAGTTTGGAGTGGGCACCTGGCAATTTTCTGTCCAGCTTTTAATCCTGTGGTCCCATAACCCTGAGAAGATTCTAGATGATTTAAAATGCAAAATGAAATCCTTATCTTTCATTCTCTCCCTTGTCGATTAAATTCTATTACATGGATTCTGGGAAGGAATGATGTAAATTTTGGTTAGGAGTTTGTGTGTGTGTGTGTGTGTGTGTGTGTGTGTGTGTGTGTGTGTGTGTATACATATATATATATATACACATATATACATATATGTGTATATATATATATATATATACATATGATATCTAATAGACAAGAGCTTTGAGGGGAAACATGGATAGATATCTCTGGGATCTTGCTTACCTTCCTCTAATGGAGATTGTGATTCTTGCCTTGAAGAGAGCGAGAGAAGGGGTACTATGCTGGTCCTTCCATTTTTCTTTGAGAGAGGGAGATCATGAACTAGAATTGTTTCTATGTACTCCAATAAATATTGCTGCTACATGGACACAATTTTTAAGTTAAAACTGATTTCCTGGTCATTATCTCTCTTTCTTTCTTTTTTTGTCATTATCTCTTAATGGCTAGAGTAAGACAAATACCAGTTGCCCAAAAGACCATCATAAATAGTAAAAAAAAAAAAACCAAACCATAAATAGTAATATAAATAACCCATTTATTCAGAGATAGCAAACAAAAGCCAAATTTTCTTTTGATTAGCATATACAAGAAAATGCATGAGAGTGAATGAGCTTTTTAGATAAGAGTAAGTTGAGATATTGCTTAACCAAGAGAGAGGACTTGGTCTCACCATAGGGGAAATTCCATGAAATCTCTAAGGAGGCAAGCTGGAAACCAGGGACATTTTGAGAAGTCATATTTCCCTTATATTTCTTTCTCCTCCCTGGAGTTGGTCCCAAAAAGAGTTTGAGAACAGTGCAAGTCTCTCTCCAAGAAGGAAGAATATCTCTTGTCCCCAAAGTCCTCCTGCCAACTCTATCTTTAATGATGGCATGAAGAATTAATCCATTATTCTCTCCAGCAATTAAAATAATATTATGCAAAGTAGTATAAAGATAGCTAAAAACAGGGTTTTATTTGCTTTTGTCTTGACCTGAGATTTCATCCATGTAGAAACTCCCTCCTTCAATGAACATCCAGTGTTATATGAATTACTTTTTTTTTTTTTAACCCTTGTACTTCGGTGTATTGTCTCATAGGTGGAAGATTGGTAAGGGTGGGCAATGGGGGTCAAGTGACTTGCCCAGGGTCACACAGCTGGGAAGTGGCTGAGGCCAGGTTTGAACCTAGGACCTCCCGTCTCTAGGCCTGACTCTCACTCCACTGAGCTACCCAGCTGCCCCTATATGAATTACTTTTGCCAAGTAATTATTTTGATGTTTTCATTTTGTGACAGCAATGGTTAAGTGTGTGTACTTTTTTTTTTAAACCCTTACCTTCCGTCTTGGAGTCAATACTGTGTATTGGCTCCAAGGCAGAAGAGTGGTAAGGGTGGGCAATGGGGGTCAAGTGACTTGCCCAGGGTCACACAGCTGGGAAGTGTCTGAGGCCAGATTTGAACCTAGGACNGAATTACTTTTGCCAAGTAATTATTTTGATGTTTTCATTTTGTGACAGCAATGGTTAAGTGTGTGTACTTTTTTTTTAAACCCTTACCTTCCGTCTTGGAGTCAATACTGTGTATTGGCTCCAAGGCAGAAGAGTGGTAAGGGTAGGCAATGGGGGTCAAGTGACTTGCCCAGGGTCACACAGCTGGGAAGTGTCTGAGGCCAGATTTGAACCTAGGACCTCCCGTCTCTAGGTCTGGCTCTCAATCCACTGAGCTACCCAGCTGCCCCCTAAGTGTGTATACTTCTAATTCTAGCCTGATTCAGAATTTCTAACCTTGTCTAGATGAAATCAAAATGACCTGGGTTTTCCACCTTTCATTAATTTCCTATCTGTTGAGCGATAGATTTCAACTCCTCTGTATGCTTCTTGGCGTCAGGAAGAATTGAGTTCCTATCCAGGCTAACATGCTAACTATATATCTTGAGCAAATTATTTTAAGATGTTTGCCTCAGTTTCCTCATCTGTAAGAATGAGAATAACCTACCTCCTGAGGTTGTCATAAGGATAAAAATCAGATCATAACTACAAAGTACTTAGCACAGTGTTGGAATATAGCAAGCACTATATAAATGGTATTATTATTATTATTAAAATCCACCTTCAGATACTAGCTCTGCAAATCATTTAACTGCTGTTTGCCTCAGTTTCCTCATCTATAAAATGGGGTTAATAACAGCACCTATCTCCCAGGGATATTGTAAAGATCAAATGAGATAATATTTGAAAAGCCCTCAGTACAGTACCTGGCAAATAGTAGGCACTATATAAATATTAGCTTTTATTATTATGGTAATTATGATTACTTTGGGTAAATTCCTCATTACTATTATACAGATGTGGTTTCATCAAATTTCAACTCAAAAACTTAGTGACAATGGCTCCAGCCCTTGCTTTGGGGAATTTATTTGTAATGATATGAATAAAAGAAGCCAAAAACAGAATGCTATACTATTGGGTAGAATTTGGGGTCAAGAAGATCTGAGTTCAAATTCTTCCTCTGCCTCTTACTGACTATAGGTTCTCTGAGACTATTTCCTCCTTTCTAAAAATGGAGAAACTAATACCTACTTCACAAGGTTGTTGTGAGGCTCCAATGGGATAATTTGTGAACTTCAAAACACAGTATTGGAGGTCAGTTAATTTTAACCCTTTCCTTCTGCCTTGCAGCTGAAACTTCCTACTGTGGATTGTCTTTTCCTATTAGAATATGAGCTCCTTGAGAGGAAGGATTCTCTTGTTTTTCTGTCTTTATTCCTAGTGCTTAACACATCGTTTTGCATTTAAGTGATTAATAAGTTCCTTTTCATTCATTCATTAGCAGAATTATCATTGGAACCATCTACATACTACCCTCTTACAGGGAAAGCTCCTGTCGCTAAAGGTTGTTGTTGAGTAGCCAAGAGAATAAATAAAAAAATAGCAACCTCCCAAACTAACCCTTTTAGAATGTGAGGAGATGTGCTCCTGCTTTCATTCCCCGACCACTCATAGTCCCCCTAATAGCCACCTTTACTGATATCCCACTAAATTCATCATGGGGAGTCGACAACTCTGTGGGCCTCCAGTGGGCTCGCTGTTGCTTTCATATTTCATATGGTATATAGATCTTCCCCAGGGCTTGGAATATGCACTGCATTCCGATGCACACCAGCATTGTTCTGACATGAGGAAGCTCCAGAGCATAGCGAATGAAAAAGCAGCAATTGACCCGGAAGAGAGTGCCAGACTTCTGAGGCATCTCATGGCAAGGAGGGGGCCCAAGAAAGAGACCAGGGATGGAGAGACAGACAGACAGACAGACAGACAGACAGACAGACAAATAGATAGACAGGGACAGAGAGACTGAGAGGGAAGGGGGGGGGGGAGAAAGATATAGAGGGGGAGAAAGGAGGGGGGGAGAGAGAGAGAGAGAGAGAGAGAGCGCCAAGGAGAATGCAATGCAAAGAAGGTTGCTATTCTTCATTTTGTTTTAAAGCATTATCAATGTGCTAGGCACATGGTCCTGTCCTCTAGGGGCTTACACCTTAAGAAAGCATAATCATTCTCCTCCTCCTCAGTCTCTTTCCAAACCTCACCCTCCTCATTCCTGTTGTCTTCATCATTCTCCTCCTCCTCATTGCCATTCTCATACTCTCTCCCCTAATTATCCTCTCCATCCTCCTCCTCCTCATTATACTCCTCATCATTATTCTCAAACACTTTCCACTTTTAGAGTACATTAAAGTTTTGAAAACATCTTCTCATGCATTGTTCAATTAAAAAAAATTTTTTTAAAGCACTTTCTAGGTGTAAATCTCAGTGCCAGGTATTGGGATTACAAAAACAGGGGAAAAAATCCCTGCCTTCAAAAAGCTTTCATTTGACTACTTACATTTAATTGACAAATAGGGTAGGGACTGATATTTCCATTTTGTAAAAGAAGAAATTCATGTGAGAAAGGTTAAGTGACTAACATGGCGGGTACCAGAATAGCACTCATATCTAAAGTGTTTTAAGATTTACAAAGCACTTTCCCCATAACAATTCTGGGAGCTAGGCATTTTTAGTGTAGTGCCCCCTCTGGATAGTGCCCCAACTCCCACTTACAGACAGGTTTCCTATAGCGTGACTTCCCTAGGATCTACATTCCTAAAACTGTAGCTGATGAGCCACCACTAGTGCACTTACCTTTAATGGTCAGCCAGTGGCACAATTCAGTCAAAGTCAACTCATTACTGAGATGGCATAGCATAAACAATAGTAATAAAAACAATAGCTAACCGTGCCAAGTACTATGCTAAGCACTTTACAAATATCTCATTTTATTCTCACAACAACCTTGTGAGGTAGGTGCTATTATTATCCCCATTTTACAGATAAAGAAATTGAGGCTGACTTAAGTGACTTGTCCGGAGTCCCACAGCTAATGAGTGTCAGAGGCTGGACTTGAACTCTGATTTTCCTCACTCCATCTATTTACTCTATCAATATCTCCATAAACCTGAAGTGCAACCCCCCAAAACTATCCACAGTACCAATAGGAAAGCAGGCACACCCAGGGAGAATATTAGACAGGCACAGATTTAGGAAACACACATGGTTCAGGCAACTTGCATCTTTACCACTACAGGGCTCAAATGTTTTTTTCCTTTTGTTTGTGTTGTCACTGAGGACACAGCATCTCTCCTGGACAGGTCACTCAGCTGGACCTCCTCATTTCTCTTTGTAGCTCAGTACCCAATAGCCAGGGATAAATCACTTTATACCTGCCAAAGGTCATATACCTCAGAGTTGTCTTTTGCCTCAGCTCTCAGTTGACTATCTAAAAAGTATATCTCACTTTTTAAAACTCCATCATGGGAATGTCCAAACAAAAACTAGCTTCTCTCTAATTCCATTTATTTTGATTAGGCTGGAGATTTATTCATACCTTGTAAAGGAGTAACAAAGTCTAAACCCTTTTTTACATTTTATTTAAGATCTTACCACTCGTTGTTTGCTTGGTATCTTTAGTGATTTTTATCAACCAAGTTAGGGAGGATAAATGAATCAGAGAAGTATTATCAACTTCCCACCACTACCACATCATTGTTCCCATTTTTGGTATGAGGAAATTGAGACTCAGAGAGAAAAAATGACTTGCCCATGGTCATAGAGTTATAAAGGCAAGCCTTGAACTCAAATCAATTTGTCTATTAATTCTAAGTTTAGTTCTCTTTCTACTATACCACACTATAACACATAGATGCTTAATAAAAAAATCTTGGAAGACAGCATGGTTTAATGACAGCATGTTGATCCTGGATTCAAATTCTTTCTGTATCACTAGATGTATAATCATAGGCAAGTCAATTTCTCTGACACTCAATTTCTCAATTGTAAAACAAGGGAGTTGAACAAACTGGTCTTTAGGACCCTTCCAGTTCCAAATCGATGGTCCTATGACCCTTCAAAACTTTATGAGTAATGTCTCTCTCCCCACTCCCTACCTCCAATAAAGGAGAATATAGAGAAGAATCTGGAATATGGAGAATACTTAGAGAAAAAAGTTTAAATGGGAAAAGAGAAAAAAGCTGAAAGAACCTAGACAAGTCCCCACATCACTGATATGATGATAAGAGGTGCATATTTTTAGTGTTTCATCTTGTGTAGAACTTCAAGTGCCTTTGGAGACCACTTCATTATCTCAAAGATCTTATTGAAGGGAAGTTTTTCCTTCCCTTAAAGTCTCATCTACCCTAATTTCTTGCCATTATTTCTCATTTTGAACTGATCTCTCAGGAAGAACTCCTTACCCCTCTTGCTACTTATCCCTTAGGATACAGTTTTGGTCTATATTAGATTATCCTTCATTAGTTTAGTGAAATTCAAAGATTTTTACTTGGCCCCCCAACATTTCCTTGGAATCTGACTCACTCCATAGTATCCTCCCTCAATGACATAGCACACACCAATACACAGACAGTGCTCATAGTCATCAGGAAATATTGCTACAGCCCCACAATTCACCAGAAAAAAAGGTCCATTGTTGGTATTTCTGGGAAATCTAATCAAAATTTTTGCTTTAAAATAAAATTTTTGCCTATCTTGGTTTAACTCTCTTCTTTGTTCATTTGTTTTCATTGACTTATCTATATCTATATCCCTCCCAATTAAATATAAGGTCTTTGAGGGCAAGAACTGTTATCATGGTTCTTGTCTTTGCTCAAACCCTTAGGATTTGAATCTAAGATGTCATCTATATGGATATTCTCTCCAGTCAATCAGCATTCATTAGTGCTTACTATGTGCCAGATGCTGTGCTACAGGCTGGGAAGACAAAGGAAGGCAAACAAAAACAAAAACAAAAACAAAAAACCATCCTTTGCTTTCAAGGAGTTTACATTCTAATAGGAAAGAAAACATGTAAATACCTATTTACATACAAGAAATATATCAAGAAATGGAAAGTAATCTCTGACTACTTAGAGAAAGTAGGATATGACCTGTCTTGAAGGAAGTCAGTCATAATCTGAATGGATCTACTAGGTTTATCCTATGAATGGTTAGGTCAAAGTACAATGAATGGCAATAAGTCTTATCCAGGAGTCTATATATTTTAGAGTTCAATGAAAATAGTACAATGCTATCCACACACAGGAGAATCTGGAGGACCTTACTGTTCAAAGGGAATCCTTCTTCAACTCAAATTCTCTACAGGATCTCCAAGATGCTATCAATCTCCATCTCCCAACCCAGGCATCATTTGTCTCCCAATTTTCTACCTCACTTGGTATTAATGATTCTTAAACCAAATTACCTTTTTTGTTTTATCTTTAAAGGAACCTTGACTGATTTTGACTAATGCATAGAAGAATAGAATTTTGAAAGCAGCATTTTGTTTTGTCAAATTAAATGCTTTTTAAAAAGTCAACAAACAAGCACAACACAGTGAGAACTTATGTTCTCTACATTTTTAGTCAATTATGTGATAATAAAATTGTAATCTACTGTGGAATATCACTTGTGAAAGACTGCCTATTCCATAATATTAATTTCTTCAATGTGTATGTGGATTACAACCATTCTGGAGGGCAATTTGGAGCTATGCCCAAAGAGTGATAAAAGAATGCCTGCCCTTTGATCCAGCCATACCATTGCTGGGTTTGTACCCCAAAGAGATCATAGATAAACAGACTTGCACAAAAATATTTATAGCAGCGCTCTTTGTGGTGGCAAAAAAACTGGAAAGCAAGGGTATGCCCTTCAATTGGGGAATGGCTGAACAAATTGTGGTATATGTTGGTGATGGAATACTATTGTGCTCAAAGGAATAATAAAATGGAGGAATTCCATGTGAACTGGAAAGACTTCCAGGAACTGATGCAGAGTGAAAGGAGCAGAGCCAGAAGAACATTGTACACAGAGACTGATATATTATGGTAAAATTGAATGTAATGGACATCTGTATTAGCAGCAATGCAATGACCCAAGACAATATTCGGAGGGATTTATGGAAAGGAACACTATCCACATTCAGAGGAAGAACTGCAGGAGTAGAAACACAGAAGAAAAACAACTGTGTGGACCCTTGGGTTGATGAGAACATGATTGGGGATGTAGACCTGAAAAGACCACACCCATGTAACTATCAATAATGCAATAATGCGTAAATAAGTCTTGACTGACCACACCAGTGGAAATGCGAATTAGCTATGGCAGGGGGAGGGGGCGAGTCGGGTGGGGTGGTGAAGGGGGTGAAGGGTAAAGTAAAAACATGACTTATGTAACCAGGGAAATTTTTTCTAAAAATTAAAAATTAAAAAAAAATGTGTATGTGGATTATTCTTGTCCAAATTTAATATAGATGGGAAAGTAGTCGTCCAAGTCAGTAATTGTTAACATCCCCTTGGTTACTTTTTTGTTTTTAAGGTCTGAGATATTATCCATGACTTTAGCATCTTCTCCCTCCTTCTAGCAGCTTGTAAATAAATTCCTCAGAGCTATTACAATTGTGTAGCCTCCATCATGAATCTCCCCTATGGACATGACCTAATTTAGCCACTTTTAGTGTCTTCCCTTTAGTGCCATTTCTACCTCCATTACAAGCATGTCTAGGACTTCAAATGTGGAACTACCACTGTCCTCGATGGTTAAGAGAGTTTATTATAAGAACCTTTGCAGATCTTTTTCCATTTTTCTTCTGTTTGTTGTACTCCATTTATATTCACCAAATGCCTTGAATCTCCTTCCAAGCTTTAAAAAATCTGATTAAAGCCTCATGGTTCTTGCTGATTTATGAGGTGTTAATTGCCCATAATTTTTAGTATATTTTTGCTTAACATTTTAAGAATGAATGAATATTTTATACTAGTGTTGTACTTAGTTTCTCTCCCTCTCTTCCTTCCTTTCTTCTCTCTCTCTCTCTCTCTCTCTCTCTCTCTCTCTCTCTCTCTCTCTCTGCTTAGCAATAATATCAAGTTTTTCTTATTGAAAGTGCTTTTTAAGCTCTTATTTTCTCCTTGTCATAGTGATGAATTTACATTGAATTTATTTATTACGTTACTATAATTTATGTCTTTGTTCTTCCTTGCATCCATATTTTATTTTTTGCCATCAATAATTTGTTTAAGTAGGTAAAGAGAGAATTAATTCCCCCCTTCAATTGTATCCTTACTTTTAGCTTTGTACTAACTTTGATATTCTTATGAACAAGTCAATGTTCTAACTATACATAAGTAGCTGAGGCAGGAATAACTCCCACAGCAATAATGAGTCATTTCCTGTCTATTAAGATATAATCAATTTCATCTTTTGTAATGTTATTTGGTGCTTGTCATGTCTAGTCGTCTAATTCTTTTCTCAAAGAAAGTATTCATAGAGTATGGAAAATTGTAACGGTGTGTGAAATGTTTTTGCCTATTTTGTGTGTGAGGCTTTCATATAGCCTGCAAGTCTTTGACCTCTCTCATTCCTTATTCCTGATTCATATTTTCCCAACATCCTTACCTATTCCCACTTTTTCATTGAAGTCACTGAGTAACCAATATATGCTGACTTAATTTTGAGGGTCTCACTGAGTCATTTGTAGATTTTTTCTATGTCCTAATCCTTAGCAACAGTTGTTGGTACATAAAATGTCATTGCTTTAATGGTGGATTTTTCCCCCCAAATTCTTAATAAATTATGTTTTTTGTCATTGCATACCTGATAAAAACAACTTATCCAACTCCTTCATTTTTTCCTTTATTGAGAACCTGTAGGCATCCTGCCATTTATCTACAAATTCTGTCTATATATTGGCTATGGAGAGAATATTAAGATGGATATATCCATCAATGAACAAGAATCTCACATTAGAGAATTAGCAGCTAAATTAATGTTTATGGAAGCTCTAAAAATAGTGTCATCAACATCTCTCTTTTTTCTGCCTATCTTTACCCATCATGGCACACAGGATTAAGAGCCATTTTGGTTCATGAGTTACTATGGTCAAACGATTCATTACCAAGTGACCTGGCAATAGTTGTTTTTTTTCTTCTACTCAGCAAGGTTAGTCCTTCAAAAGCAGGCAGAGTATATTTCTAGAATCACAGTGAAAGTGTTTCCAGCATGGTGGAACCTGTTCTTTGTTGGTATGAGTCTTTGGAACCCAATGTCAATTCCATATTCTCCAGAATAAGAACTATGTAGGACAAACTATGTTTTCCAATCTATAAATATTATATCTGGTGCCAACTAGACCATTGTACCTCTAGCTCTTAATGGGATAATTCTACATATACATGAAGAATTAGGGATTTTGTTCCCTTGATAACTAATCCATAGTTAGGAAGGCAATTCTTTCATAATTCCCTAAGGTCTAAACAGGTTAAGTGACTGTAGTTATATAATTAGTAAGTGACAGAAATCTTATTTGAATCCAAGTCCCACTGAAACAAAGTTTAATTTGCTATCCACCATAATATACCCCCTATCACTTTTACATATTTCATTTTCATTAATACCACAACAATTTGCTGACACATAGTACTTAAAACACAAAATATATTCACATCAAAGTCTGAGCAATAAACATTCTTCATCCACTTGATCTTTCTAGTGTGGATGACCAGGTAAGACTCTTTTGAATAATTCTGGATCTTTGCCAAGAGGTTCTGACATATTCTGGGGCTTAATAAAATCAGCACAATAATATCCACAGATAGGAGCATCCAGAGGACCTCATAGTCCACAGGGAATCTCTCTTTAGCCGGCACTCTGAAACTTCTCCATCTATCACAGTCACAAATACCTTTCACAAGCATATATTGCGCTGTTGTATACCCCACTTGAAGTTTATTATCACAGGGTTGTTGAATCGCAAGGTTAGTTCTTGGAGGAATTACAAAGGTCTTTTATTGATCCTTCTCCCCCTTTTCCCTGACAGCAGAGACTCAGTTTTTTAATACTAACTGTATGCATGTGCCATTATATGGCAATGAGACATGGTATGCAATCTGTCCCTGAAGAATTAGAAATGGCTTTCCCACAGAGGGAAATAAGCAGGCTTCAACAAACAACCAATGAAGAGCTTTAAAAAACAAGATTTAGAGATATCTTCAAAGAATTATATGACAGGAAGAGAGAATGGGTTTATCACCTAGCAAAAAGGTGAGCTGATAAGGTGGCAAAAAGTAGCTATAATAGGTGGACAACACCCAGTTCCCCGATGGAAGAAAGACAGGGAATACCTCCAGAATTGGGTTGTCCTCCCTGGATTCCTACTTATGAGAGGCATAGACAAGAGTCCCAGAGGATGGGCAGGCATGGATGGATTTTGATCTACATTGTTATTGGAGGGAACTCCCAACCTGATGAAATTCCAGATTTATTTAAGCCTTAGATAATAAGCCCCTTGAGGTCCGGAGCTGCTTTTCATTTATCACTGTATACCTAGTGGATAGCACAGAGGGAGGCACTTAACTGTTCACTGAATGAATGAATGAATGAATGTTATGTTCTCTCAATTAAGCCATATGTGGTAACAAGAAAAAAAAAAGCATGAGTGTATGATTAGGAGGGTGTGGACACAGCCTTGAAAGATGAGGGTGGGGCAGGCACAGATGTTGGCAGACTCAGGAAATTTGTAGCTCATAAGGAGATATTTTAAAAACCATATGCTAGGTTATTACTATAGTCCTGTGACCTTTAGTTTTTGTTTATTTATTTTAAAGTTGTAACTTTTGGGTGAAGGTTTTGATGCAGTCTCTACAAATATTTTCCCTCTCTCCCCTTTTTAAATTCATGGTGCCTCGCACAAGGCATTATCCAGTGTTATAGAGAAAATATAGATTAAAGATTTTAGTTAGCAAAGAGCTGGCAAGCTGGCAAGAGCTTGGAATTCTAAACCAGGCTGTGTTGGTAGAGTAGAAGGAGCCCCAGACTTGGAATTGGGGGTCCTGTTCTAGCTGTGTGACCCTGGGCAAAAGTCAATTTCTCTTTCCATACTTCATTTTCCTCATCAGTAAAACCAGGGAGGATTTTTTGCCATGTCTTCCTCAGAAGGTGGTTGTGAGCAAACCTCCTCTGCACACATGTAAGTACTGTAGACACGTGAGTTGCCATTTTTATTTGTTGATTGAAAAAATCACTCAATCTGGAACCAGGAAATTCCATTTTGATTCTTGCTCTATTTGCTTCCTGGGTCACCTTGGCCAAGTCAACCAACCTCTCCTCATTTAAAAATGAATGAATAGTCTAGGCAATATGGCATCATGGAAAGTGTATTCGATTTGGATTCTAGAGAATCTCGGCTTATATTTCACCTCTGCTTCTTGACACAGAAATACAAAGAGGTTATGATGCATAAGGGCAGCTAGGTAGAGAAGCCGACAGTGTCTGGTTTGGAGTCAGGAAGACTCCTTTCCTTGGGTTCACATCTGACTTCAGCCACTAACTGACTATGTGACCAGAGCAAGTCACTTAATCTTGTTTGCCTCAGTTTTCTCATCTGTAAAATGAGCTGGAAAAGGCAATGGCAAATCACTCCAGTATCTTTGCCAAGGAAACACCAAATGAGGTTGCAAAGAGTTGGACACAATTAAAAATAACTGAATAACATCATGTATATAGATAGCATTTTAAGGCCTATAAAGCAGTTAACAAGTATTTTTTTTAAACCTTACCTTCTGTCTTAGAGTCAATACTGTGTATTGGCTCCAAGGCAGAAGAGTGGTAAGGGTAGGCAATGGGAATCAAGTGACTTGCCCAGGGTCACACGGTGGGTATTTTTATCTAATCCTCACAATAGTATAAGATATATTCTATTAATATTAATTAATACAATTTTTGACACTAAAAGAGTTGAAGGGACTTGCCCAAGGTCACATAGCTAGGGGCTTAATAATGGATTTGAATTCACATCTTCCTGAATCTCCATCCAGCACCCAAGCCACATGCACTACCTAGCTGCCCTGTTAGCTAGCTGCTACAGCCTGTGTGATCTTAGACCAGTCACTTCTTACAATATCTTCAACTGAAAAATAAGGATGGCCACCTGGAGATCTCCCGTAGGTTTTTTCCCCCTAAATCTAGAATCTTAACTTTTTTTTTTTCCTTATAGCTTAAAGGCAGTTCAACATCCCAGAGATTTTAGGGGCTGAATGGACTTAGATCCTCTCCTCTTTTGTTTATGGACATCTCTGCTATATTTGCTTTATGCTGGCAAAGTTTTAAAAGACTTTTTCTTTCTTCTCTACAGCTGTTAAGTAACAGCTCATTTGGTTTTGGCTGCCTCTGAAGACACAGGGCTGGCGGTGGGGTGATGATGGTGAGGGAGGAAGAAAATCTCCAAAGGTTCAGGTGAACTCTGGTCAGTTTTTGTTCTTGTGAATTCTCTCTCCCTACCTCCCCCACCTGGCCATGTTTTCTCATCCCCCCCAAAAGAAAGCGGAAGTGACATGACCTCAGATGTGTCCAGGGGCCCAGGGTGAGGGCCTCAGTGAGAGAGATGATTCACACAGTGGGGAAACTTTGCTCACTGGTTTTCTGCCTTCCATTGGGAGAGATTTGGGGTTGTGAGTTAGAGCAATCCCTCTCTCACTCCTATCCACCATGCAGTTTAGTTCTTCATTAAAAGAAAGTCCATTGAGGTGCTTAAACACAGAACTCCCCATAATGGGGAATACTATGAATTACCCTCGACCCGATATGGCTTCATTTAATTGGAATAAAGCAGAGGCTCCCCAGACTGCAGACTCCCTGGAAATTATACCTGAATTTGCCTTGCTCCTCTTTGGGCCTAGGTAAATAGGCATGGGGCACAAGGGGATTAAAGAGCAGGGCTCCCATTAACCATAATGGTTGGTGCCTGGCTGATTCCCCAAATGCACAGCCCTCCCTTACTCAACCCCAGGAACAGGCCTGGCGGTGTGCAAGGAGTTGGCTCCCCAGTGCCCCCTTATGAAGAAAGTGTAGTACAATTTCATTTAATATTGCATGGGTTTCCATTAGCCTGAGTAAATTACTCTCCATCCTCAATTTAAGACTCCCTCTTTCTCTTGATTATCGCTCTATTTTGGAAAGCCCCACCTGGCCTCCAAGCCAGAACGCAATGTGTTGCGGATTTAACCTTGGGGCACCTTGGTTTGGCCAGCGCTGCAGTTGCCCAGCCCTTCTGCAGATGTGTCCAGCTCCAGATGCCTCCACTGGAAGCCTGCGGTCTATGCCGAGCTCGGGAGATTATTTGCCCTGGCTCATGGGTCGGGGATAGCCTCGACTTCACTTTGTTGGTTGTTTGTTTGTTTTGGAGTAAAGGGGTTGGGGTTTGGGGAGGAGCCCGGAAGTCCTTCAGGGAACGCTCCACATCTGCTCCGCTTGGTGTTCCGATGAGTGGATGAGTGTGACTCACCGTGATACTAGACGTTTCCTGGTGTTGCACTTAGGAGCCGAGCAGTAGGAACTCAACACTTCTCAGATTGGAAAGAAATACCCCGTTGAAGTAGAGGAGCTTCATACTTCAGTAATTCAAGGCATCTGTGATCTCTTCCAGTAGATGTTAGAACTCCCTCCGGTGGTGTCGATTGCATTCCATTGCCATCTGCCCATTCTGACTGACCCTGTTCCAAGTCCTCCCATAAATTCTTCATGGTGGGGGCGGGGGGCACTGTGCATTGGGGGCATTTCTCTAGAACTCTTCACATGGTGTGGATATCGGTGGAGTATACAGATTGACGACTGGCTCTTATTAGGTGATAAACCCAATTTTTTTTTTTTTTTTTTTTGGAGATGCATCTCAGGGATCAGATCCTCCACATCATTTCTCCCACAACTATGCCCATAATTAATATGAATAGGAAGGAACCGAAAACTTGAGACTTTTCGAGAGGAAGCCATTCAACCCCTCCCAGACCTGACAAATCCTCCAGCTAGTTTTCCTGGGATAGTTGCATAAACAGACTCAGCACTCATTCCCATGGCTCTTTGTCAGTGGATATTGTAGGAGCATTCATAGCATATTCCCTTCCTTACCTCCCAAGTTCAGCCCTCCAAAAGGCAGAGATTAAGCAAGAGATGCCCAACACTGGGAGTGATTTAGGTTTGGAAAGAGAAGTAGAGATGTGAATCCTTTGGGCATCGCTTGGGCCTCATTTAAATCTCCTTCCCAATGATTCTGGATAGGTATGGGATTTGGAGTCAGAAGCCCTGAATGTACATCCCAGAAACCTATTTGCCTTCAGCTAAGTCACTTGTCTTCTACACACTTCAGTTTCTTTCTCTATAGAAAGAAGGGATTGAATGTGATTTTCTCCATGGTTCCTTCCAAGTCTAACTCTGATGAGCCTATGAATTTCCTTTGATCTCCCCCCCTTATTTAAGATGTACCAGGGCTAATGGCATGGATAGGTAATAAAGATTAATATTAAATTTATTTAATATTTATTATTATCATAGTAATTAACATTGTATAATATATGATAAATATTATCACATCGATAGTTATTAATATTAATACTAAGATTCTCAAATATAACCAGATGCTGTCCATTTTCCTAATACATTTCCTCAGACCACCTGCCTGATCCACTGCAGTAGACTTCTTATCACCACTCTCTCCCCTCTACAATATATTCTTCAGCTGCTGCCAGACTCATTTTCATTATTCAATGATACAAGCAATTCACTTGTCTACTCAAAAAACTTCAATAGCTCCCTATTCTCTTACCAAATAAACTCAGCTTTCTGGGGAAGGGAAAAGGAGAAGGGGGAGGAATAGAGGAGGGATGAATGTAGAGAGCATGTAATGCTTGTTCTTTATCACATGGTCCTGAAGAACACACATGCATCTGATTGAGATGCATGTGTGTGTTCAGGACCTTCCCCATCCCCTCACTCTTCCTCGACTTTTCTCGTTTTTCCTTTATTCATTACTTCCCCTTCCCTCTACCCTTTCTTGTCTACCTCCTTCTCTCTCTTCCCCTCTTGTTTTTCCCTTCCCTTCTCATGTCCTTCTCTCTTCTACTCATACAAAGAATGGAATCACAGTCACACATTCCCATTTTTTGATACTATGAGTAAAAAAGATCCTGTTACAAAGACCCTAAGGTCTCAAAATGAGGACTAAGAGTCTTCATGAAGATAAAACATCCACAGGCTTTAATGGAAAATTCCCTACAAAATGACACCAAGGACTGACTGAATGTGACTGAAGAAAATGGAGTGGCATCTTGTACTTGCCCCCATCTGTTGCATTCATGTTGTTTCTGGGCTTTTGTCAGAGCAGGAAAAGCGGAGAAGACCAAAGAAAATAATGCTGCCAACAATTAACATGGTGAATATATATTATATATGTGTGTGCCATAGTATGAGATAGATAGATAAATATTATGATGATATATATCTTTTTTTAAACCCTTAACTTCCACCTTAGAATCAATACTACATATTGGTTCAAAGGCAGAAGAGTGGTAAGGGCTAGGCAATGGGGGTTAAGTGACTTGCCCAGGGTCACACAGCTGGGAAGTGTCTGAGGCTAGATTTGAACCCAATACCTCCCATCTATAGGCCTGGCTCTCAATCCACTGAGCCACCCAGCTGCCCCCATGATAAGATATATCTTAGGTTGGTTTTTTTTTTTTTTTGAGGCAGCTCTGTGAATCTACCTTTAGACTTTTAGCTTCAGTTTCCTCATTTATAAAACTGGGGATGATTATAGTTGTGCTACCTACCTTATGGGGCTATTGTGAAGAAAATGCTTTGTAAGTCTCCAAGTGCCATATAAATGGAAGTTATCTTCATAATGATGATAAAGAAGAGGAATCAGAATGCTGTTATGACATAATAGAGGTCTAGCACATGGTCTCCCACTGAACACTGGGAGAGAATCACCAAGCCCCAACCAGAAGCAAATGAATCAGAAACAGTTGAAATTGACTGGAGATTTTTTTTGAAGATACTGACAGATTTGGCTAGATAGCCAATCAAAAAAGATATTATCTTCTACCAAAAATGGGATCAGCTAACCGGAATCAGTTACAGAATGTCCCTCATACTCCACAGTCTTTCTGAAATAGTTCCCTCATGTAGTGTCACAATTGCCTTAGAAGAGTCTTGCCACCTAAAGAGGATGCACTGGCCAAGGAATCTGATGGGTCTTTTGCATGAGCCACCCCCCCACTCCCACCCCCAACCCCACCCATTGTACTCTCAAGAGCACTGAGGATGGAGTTGGGTCCAGGCTCTGCTATTTATTCACCAACTACCTTTGGGCACCATAGTTGTTCTCTCTGAATCTAATTTCTGTATATGTAAAATTGAGGATAATTGCAGATAATCATACTTGCACTCCTTAGCTTACAGGGTTCTTATAAGGAAAGAACTTTATAAACTTTGAAACACATAGACAGGTTTAAAAAAAACATGATTTAATTCAATTAAAAAGATGCTTAACATGCATAAAGCTTTGTGCCAGGCTCTTGGGATACACAGACAAAAAATGAAATAGTCCTTGACCTCAAGAAGCTTACATCAGTATGAATAAAAGCTATGATTATTGTTATTGCCACTTACCTTGTTCTTCTCATCTCTTTCAATGGAATTCACATAGAAAAATGGTCCTAGCATGAGTCACTAGCCTGCTATTATTCTTTTATATTTAGTGTTCTGTGTACTATTTCACAGGGAAATTAAAATAATTGCTTTTCTCTAATCTAGTAAAAGAATTGGGTGGTACGCTCATCTTTTGAAGGCTCACTAAAAGCATTGGGACAAATTCAGTAGCAGATGAGATGAGATAAGAGGTACATCATCCGGTTCCCACACGGTTTTTTATTCTTTTGCTTTTGAAAGATTTCCATTTAAGGTATCTTGGAGTTTATGTAATTTGGAGATAGAAATATCTATTAAAAACATCATCCTTGAATTTTTAATGGATCAACTTTATATCTGTATGACAGTGGACAATGACTTAATGGGGGATAACAGTCTAGTTCCTGGACAATTTATTTATTATAATTCTCAAGGATATTTTGAGATATGTATTTGTATTATAAGTATTTATCATACATTAGTTAATGAAAGACAGTTAGCTTTGTTATGTATAATTCAAGCCTGTAGGTCCTGCTTTGTAATTAGTTATTATTAATGATATTAATGTTCAAAATGTTTTGAATGAATTAATTGAATTAAAACACAGAGAAGTGGCCTAAAGGATGTCATCAAGGAAATGTATGATTAACCAAGATGGTCTGGCTATATTGGAAGAGAACAAGGTATAAACAAAGGCTATCCTGAATGTCCCACTGGTATCCTTGCCAAAAGAAGTCAAAGAAGGCCTTTGATAAATTTATGATAGGTTACAGATAGTAGTTGAATAGAAAGGGCAGGAATGGATGGATTACCTTTTCCATTACTGGAAAGGATGTCCTTATACAGCTGGAAGAAGAGCACAGCAAAGGATATGCATGCTTTAGCAAGCTGCCTGGTGAGAAAATAGGTAGGAATTATGGTAAAACATGGTGGAAGCCAGCCTCAAGAGAGCTGGCCACATAAAGTAAAAGCTCTCACTAATCAGAACAGTGTGATCTTAGGGCAAAAGTTAGCATAGAATTTGAGAGTCGAAATTGTTCTCCTTCCTGGGTATGAAAGAGAAAGCTTCATTTAAGCAAATCCTAATCAGAAAAGGGCTCAGGGCTGAGTGTCAGCTCCTCCAGGACATCATCCCTAGTCCAGGTGGCTAGGCAGCTGCCAAGAAGATGACTAGCTAGCCTAGAAAAAGTGGGTCACATGAGTTACTCACCAATCAGGACAACGGGACCAAAGGGCAGAAGTTCTAGAGCTGAATTTCAGGACATAGTCTCTGGTTCATGCAGGAAGACATCTGGTGGAAAGATGGCCATGGAATGGAGCGTACATACAAAGGTTTGTAATTTGATTTGGCTAGATGCTAACTCTAGACTGTCTATACAATTACCATATAATGCAATGATGCCATGCTGAATATAGGAATAAACACCCTTTCCTAATAATAGCATAGTGGAAAGGGCAGCTCAGGATTTGGAAGACTTGGGTTTGAATTCCATCTTTTCTACTTGAATGACTTGTTCAGATTAGCAATTCTGGAACCAAAAGCAGTTGGAGGCTGGGATGGGGGTAAGGAAGGGGTAGAGAGATTTTAGGGAAAAACTTCCTCTCTTGGAAGCTAAGCCTTTGTAGGGGGCAGGCAGAGATGCCAAGAAATCAGTCCTCACAGATAAAACACCATGATGCTTCTGCTGAGGAGGTTAATGCCATGGGACAGAAAAAAGCAGAACCAGACCAGGAATAACTGACCTGGGGTACAGAGGATTTGTTGGGGTGGGAGGAAGAAACGGCATCTACTAAGCTTCCTGTTTTTATCTAAATATCCCTTCCTAGCTAGATGCTGAATTCAGTTGTTTATGCCTGCTGGAAGATTATAAATCCTGCCAGCACCCTTTACATTTCATCTCTTCAGGGAAAAATCCCAGTCACCTCACCCTAGTTATGGCTCTAGAACTGTGTGACCTTAAGTCATCTCACCTCTATACACCTCATTTTTCTCATCTTTGAAATGAGTGGGCTGTACCAAATGCCCTCTGAGGCCCTTAGTAGATCTAAATCCTATAGTTTTTGACCTATGATGACAGAACTTTAATAAGAAGAATTATCATTCCATTTAATTCAACAAGCATTTATTGAATGCTAAGGGTACCTTGTTAGGCATTGTGGGGTAAATTTTTTTTAAACTGTCTATGTCCTCAAAAAAGGTTTATATTCTTTTGGAATTTAGAGTAGGATTCTCAAAGCTGCTTGCATGGACTTGCATCCCTATCAGCTTTAAACAAGGAACCCTCCACCCTCCCAGGATGACTCTGAGGTTTTTGTTGGAATCCTTACTAATGAGAAATGAACGATGCAATCACAGAGCTCATTTTGAGTTCGCAATTACGTAAGGATTATTAATGAAGCAACAATGTCAAAACTGTGTGAAATCAAACTCAGATTTAAGTACTTAAAATAAACAGATATAAAGTAACAGATGTCCCGTTTTGTTCTCAGATGATTTCATCCCTTGTTAAAAATAAATGTCTGGCTTGAAAGAAAAAAAAAAGAACTTTACTTCAATGTTAAAAATTAATTGAATCCAGAAACTGGTAAAGCAACTAAGTGATGGTTTTAAAAAGCCATATATTTAAGGAAGGCAAAGACATATTTGTGTCAATTTTTGTTTCAATAAGTAATAAACTCACTGCAAAACACTGGTGCTGATCACCAAACTCATATCTACCTAATCTTAAGGGAGAATTACACTGTAGTTATATAGATAACTATTTATATAGTTGAATTATGTAGTTAAAAAGTTATATAATAAATAAATAGTTATGTAGATAAAAAATGGGGCCTATGATGCATTGGAGGAGAATTTAGTGCAATATCACAAACTAAAGGAAGAAGAGTAGAGCTTTCTAAAATTGTAGGGCCTGATTTTCATTCACTGTAGCTCTGGAAATCCCATTGGACAAGCGTTTGCATTGGAATTTCACACAGAGGAATTCCCAGAGCAGCTAGAACAAGTAATGGGAAAGGCAAATTAGGTCATTTTCTCTGTCCCTTTGCCAGCTTCCTCTACTGTAGTTAATTTTCTCCTGCTTTGATCAGGCACATTTTAAATGTTTCAAGACATGGAAATTGTACCAGTTGTCTCCCTCAACAGGTCCATGGTCTACTGCCATTACAGGACTAGATTTTCCATTTGTGTGGCTAGCTGGCAATTCTCCAAAGAACCAGAGCTGTATTTGTCTGTCATTCCTCTCAACTGTCATTCTCATGCCCCATCTCAGAGGGATTCAAGTCAACTGCTATAAACCCAGAAGGAGTTTTGTCTTTCTGAGAATGGCCAAGTTGCTCTCAGGAACATGAAAATATAGTCAAATATTCTATCTTTGGCTTCGTAGATGTAGCTTCAGTTCTATCTCTAACACATACTAGGTACTTGACCATGGATAAGTCATTTAGTGCACTCAGTGCTTCAAGCAATCTCTCGGACTATAAATGATAGACAGTTTGCTGATATGCAGAAATGAAATGACTTTCCATTATGGGAATTCCTTACACTGATAAAACCAGTCCAGGGCTTTGAGAATTTAAGCAACTTACTTGTCCGTGGTCAAGTCCCTTCCAAAAGTTTAATTCTGTGCTATGGTAAAATCATGATACTAGGTGGTTATTTGTTTTTTGTGTTTTTTTTTTAACTCATGGATTTTTTTAACTCATAGATTTATTTTTTAACTCATGGATTTCTTTTTTTTTAACAGTATTGAACTTTTTTTTCCCCAGATTACATGGAGATACAATTTTAACAATCATTTTCTGACATTTTGCCATCCATGTTCTTTCCCTCTCAAAAAGGGCAGGTAATGTGATATAGGTTGTATGTATGCCATCGTGCAATACATAATTCCATGTTCGTCATGTTGTAAAAAAAGATACATATCGCTCATACTAGAGAAAAATTCATGGAGGAAATAAAGTGAAGAATGGCATGCTTCAATCTGCATTTAGACTCCCTTAGTTCCTTCTTGGTGATGGATAGTCTTTTTCATCATGAGTCACAAAACTAGCTTTTTAAGGGTGAAACAAAATTTGAATGATGTCATTGCTTAGAGGTTCAGGTGATAGTTTGGAAAACATTGCAGATAAGAACCTACAAATTTCCAAAAAAGAATAGGAATTTGTTTCAAAGCTCCTAGCAGCTGGGAAAGTAAGAATCCTTTATAGAATCCTTACTGGAGAAAGTAACAAATGTTCATTATTATTAGGAATACATATTTTGTTTGCATTGTATCCAGATTAGGGTTGGCTATAAGCAGAGGCAACATAGGTGGCTACCAAGAATGATTTGTAAAGCTAGTGCTACAGTTTAAGACTCTCATCCTTTTCCTTCCCCTTCAGTCTATTTTTGTTAAATATCATTATTTGGGGAAAGGGGGAAAAGTGATTTTACGGGCTTGGGGAAACACCTTGTGTTGAAATATCTTCTATCCATCTACTACTAATGCAGATCAACAGCTTCCCTCTAATGCAGAGGTTTAGTCATCTGGGGACACTGAAAGGTTAAGCATTTGACCGTAGTCTCACAGCTAGTAGGTGTCAGAGGCCAGATTTGAACCAAGGTCTTCCTGACTCCAAAGCTGGCCCTATAAGCACTGTACCAGGCTGCTGATAGAAAGCAAAAATCGAGCAATTTGCCAGAGAGCAGAACAGAGCGTGAGTCTGGGATCCTGGTTTGGCATCATCGGTAGAAATAAGGATAATATAGAATTTAAAAATATGAATGCTCTGTATGTCTGTGATTTCCCTGTTTGACCAATTCATCTCCACAATGCCAGTGGATAAGTTGCCATTGCTCATGACCTTAATGTGTTGTGGGAGACCACGTGTGTTCCATATCCTATTCCAGCTCACTTCTAATGCATTTCATCTATTGCAAGTAGAAACGTCAATTCCCCAAGCCAAGAAGACCCCCATCTCCCAGAAGCTCCTACAAAATCTAGAATATAGATGAGTTTGGTCCAATCACATACTATTTCCATACCCAGTGGATTTACAGCATACCTGAATTGGAGGCAAATCGATTGGTGTTTCTTAATCCTGGAGACTACCAGTCAAGTTTTCTTCTACTCACCGAAGCTTAGTAGCTACACGCCCTTCACTGTAAAGAGAATTTTTTTGTCCTCTCGCTTGGGACTAAAGGTCAAAGTTTAAATCTATATTTAATGCCATTTTCTGAAAACTGGATTTGTGATTCCCTTTATGTTGGTATTACATATCTTAAGGGATTTCAGGGAGAGAAATCTGGGAAGCCCAGCAACTGAGAATGACCTTTACTTTAAATGTGTAAATAGGGTAGATCCTGTGTTTCTGGCTTTTAAGCCTTCTAATTGCACTTCCAAAGGCATTCCTGGAAATCGAGGGATATGTTGATCAGGCTGTATGTAAACTACTTTGAAAGGAGGAAACTTTGATCTCTGGCTAACACAGAGGACAGGCCAAAGGTCAAAATCACATGCTTTGTGTTGTCCTGTTTTGGAGTGTTTCTTTTTAAGACATGAGAAATGAGCCAAAGTGATCCCCATATTATAATATGCAAATAGTATGGCCTTTAGCTCTCTTGGAAAAGGGAAAGTTCAAATTTACTTAATTCTATGTTTCCTACGTATTTTATAAAATGTTATTGAAGCAGTATCAGAATATTATTCAGAATGTCAGTTTTAGAATATTTCAAATATTTACCTAAAAGGCTTTTAGAAAGGTGGCATTCGCAGTCACATCATGCTGTATTGAAAGCAGGTATAAAATTGACTTTCTTCACATTTATAAGCTCAACTTAATATAATGAAAACTGGAGATGCCTTGCCCCATCCCTATTTTGTGTCTCTAGCCACATGCATAATGTCCTAATTAATAAATACACTATCACGAATGGAAAAGAATGGCCCTTATGACACAAGTCACCCTACCATCAAATTTATAAAATATATCATACACTATCAAGTAGCATGTTGACTACGTATCTATGTACAAGTTTTTTATTCCTGCCCCTTCTGCCATTCCTTCTGCCCCTAAACAGAATATAAAACTACATGAAAACAGGTATTTTTTTTTCAATTTTTTTTCTTTATATCACCTGGGTCTAGTCGTAGTTTAAAAAAATGAATGAGTGAATGAGAGAATGAATAAAGTGGCTAACTGAGAGTAGAGTGGTTATATATTTTCCACCTAGTTTGAATTATGAAATAGTAAATTTCCCAGTGTTTTCCCTTCTTTCCTTCCTTCCTTCCTTCCTTCCTTCCTTCCTTCCTTCCTTCCTTCCTTTCTTTCTNTTCCTTCCTTCCTTCCTTCCTTCCTTCCTTCCTTCCTTCCTTCCTTCCTTCCTTTCTTTCTCCCTCTCTCTCTTTCTGTCTTTCTTTCCTTCTTTCCTCCTTTCTTCCTGCCTCTCTTTCTTTCTTCCTTCCTTTCTTCTCTCCTTCCTTCCTTCCATCCAACCTTCCTTCCTTCCTTCCTTTTGTCTCTCCTTCCTTTCTTCTTTTCCTTCCTCTAGATTTGTTGACTGACAATTTCCAAAAGCCTGTTTTCTGTAGGCTCTGTTATTGTTCCTTTCTTGTTGTCTAGAGCAGGGTATCTCCTTTAACTCTATTGAGATGTTGCTCCTTCCACAAAGCCATTTCTTTTTGCCAGTCCTTTCACAGAAGAATAACCATGGCTATATGCTACTCTCTCCACCCTAACTGCTTGCTTCCCCTCCCCACACCTCCCCACCAAAAAACAAAAACAAAAACAAAAAACCTCCAACTAGATTGTGGCATGAATGATCTGGTATTTTGTCAGCAAAAATCAATAATAAAATAAGGAAGAAGATGAAGAATGTGAAAATGACAATAACTAACATCTTTATGGTATTATATAAAGAACAGAGATGGAAGGTGAGAGGGAGAAAAATAAATCTTTGTTCACTGAAAAACATTTAATTTTTTTAAAAAGAAAGAAGGCTAGGGACATTTAATTAGCACAGTGGCTTGAGGGCCAAACCTGGAGTCAGGAGGACCTGGGTGCAAATCTGCCCTCTGAGCACAGTGATCCTGGGCAAGTCATTTAACCCCAATTGCCTAACCTTTATCATTCTTCTGCTTTAGAATTGATACTAAAACAGAAGATAAAGGTTTACAAAAACCTGACTGCTTAAAGTGTAAGAAGAACTGGGCTTGTTAGTTAATTTCTCCAGACCTCAGTTTCCTCATCTGTAAAATGAGCAATATGAAACAGATATCTTCTTTTTTAAAGAAACCCTTACCTTCTGTCTTAGAATTAAAAAGAGTGGTAAGAGGGGGACAGCTGGGTAGCTCAGTGGATTGAGAGCCAGGCCTAGAGACGGGAGGTCCTAGGTTCAAATCCGGCCTCAGACACTTCCCAGCTGTGTGACTCTGGGCAAGTCACTTGACCCCCATTGCCTACCCTTACCACGCTTCCACCTATAAGTCAATACACAGAAGTTAAGGGTTTAAAATAAAAAAAAAAAATTTAAAAAAAAAAAAAAAGAGTGGTAAGAGTGGCAATTGGGATTAAGTGACTTACCCAGGGTCACAAAGCTAGAAAGCATCTGAGGTCAGAGCTGAGCCTAGGACTTCCCATCTCCTCACTCTCTATCCACTGAGCCACCTAGTTGTCCCAGCTAGATATCTCTTGAGGCTCCTTCTACCTCCTATTCTCCTACTGTAGGAGCTAGGCTTCTACTGCTGTTGAAGATGATGATAATGATAATGGTGTTGGAAGAGGAGACTGGCAAGCCTTTAAGTCAGAAAGACCTGGATTCTTTAATCATCTTTTGACACACACAGTAGCTGTGTGACCATGAGCAAGGCATTTCACCTCAGTACTTGGGGCAACTCTTTAAAATTTCAAGTTTCAGATAAAATGATAATTTTGCATCAGTAGAGAGAGTTCCCACACTAGGAAATCTTCCACGTAGATGAAATCATGAGTTTAGACAACAACAAAGACAACTCACTACCACTACCACTATGAATCATCATCCTAATTTTTCATCTGCATTAATAACAGAATCAAATTGCTTCACTCAGTTACTAATATAGTTGAATTTAATTGACCAAATCCGTTTGTTGTCACAATGGATTCAGGCATGTTTTGCAGACACTGTGAACAATAGCTCTTGGAGTCTAGGGAGATTTTTGTACACTTCCTTTGAGAAATTTATCCCCGTCTTTCTTATCTCTGATTTTTCTTTCCCCTCTTTTATTGTTGAATTGCAGTCAGCTTCTTCCATTTTATTTGCTTCTCCCCCCCTGAAGAATTTACCCTCAGTCTCTATGACTTTACGAGTTCCCTTCATGCCCTCTTCCCTCTGTGGCCTCAGCTTTCCACAGACTGCCTTTGTCCCAAGGCACCCAAATAGCTGTCACTGAAATGTTTCGACCCTCACCTTTCCACTGCTCCAGCCAGCATCCTTTATTTAACTGCTGCCTTAGGCACTGTGATGAAACTGCCTTCCCCCTCCTTCTCCTCCTCTCTCTCCACACTTTCTTCCCTGGGGCTTTGTAGTACCTCTGGCTTTCTTCTTACCTCTCCAATGATCTTTCATCTCTTCTCAGAGCTCCCTTCGCTTTTCCCTCTGCACTTCCCTCTGAGATGACCTCCTCTGCTCCTACAAAGAAGGACTTCAAAAAAAAAAACCCTGAACAACCTCCTCCCCCACCCCCACTACCACATCTTTTTGGGTTCCTCCTTTCTCTTTTAAGGTGAGTTGCCATCATGTCAAACTAAAGCACGCTTTTATTGTCTTTGCCTCAAGCCGTTTCTGCCTTTCCTTCTCCCTGTTTCTACAATGATAACTCTATCTTCCCTCCAAACTCCAAACCATTCAACCTTTTGGCGCTGATTTCAATTCTTACATTCCTCTTTTCCTCCACAGTACCTCCAAGATTCACTCATTCCCCTCTGCCTTAGCAATAGTATATTCATCCAGCTTTGCATTCACGACTGTCATGATTAAAGTCCTCTCTAGTCCCAATGGCAGGAGGACCAGGGTTGGCATCTTTTTGTGCCAGACTGGTTAAGTCACATTATTCTTAAAACCTCTCTACTAATGCCCTCCACATAATGGGCACCCACTAAATATCTGATTTGATTTTAATTTGATTCAACTCAATAAACATTGAGGAAAAGTTCATAGCCCTCTGTCACTTGCCTACCAAGCTAATTGCCGGCTTAGTTCACTCGCTTCTCTGCCTAATGACAGACTTTTGATTGGCTGCTGAGCTGAAACTTCAAGGTCATAGAAGAGACTCTGTAGGGGCAATTATGCTTTTTTCTACCAAAGAGGAGAAACTACTATGGGCCTAGGGCAGAGGGAAGAGCCTACAGCAGAGATTCCCAAAGTGGGCGCCACTGCCCCCTGGTGGGTGTTGCAGAGATCCAGGGAGGCATTGATGGCCACGGGTGCATTTATCTTTCCTATTAATTGCTATTAAAATTTTTAAAAAATTAATTTCCAGGGGGCTAAGTAATATTTTTTTCTGGAAAGGGGGCAGTAGGCCAAAAAAGTTTGGGAACTACTGGCCTACAGTCTTCTCATCTGTAGCCCTCACGAAGACTTTGCTATTGCTCAAAGAGGTAGTGCCAGCACCAGCTGCACCCTCCACCCAAGTAGGCATGAAGCACCTGGACCTGCTTTTTGCTTCTGTCTTTTGTCACATCTATTCTTTTTTTTTCTTTTTAGCTAAAAGACTATTGGCAATAGAAAGGACTAGACTAGACTCGGTGAAAGGTCAAGAAAGCCACGAGGGAGGACAAGAACTAAACTTGTGGCAACTAAGTGGATAACCTGTGGGAGTTAGAGCCCGGAAGATCCAAGTTCAAATCCTTCCTCAATCTTATACTAGCTTATGACCCTGGCTGTTCCATCTAACCTTTCTGCTTCAGTTTCTTCATCTGCAAAATGGGGATAATAAGAGTACCTCTCACACCCATTGAAAAGATTAAAAGAGATAGTATATGTAAATTGCTATGCCAGCCTTATTAACTGAATCTGGTCCACTAAGACCCAAGGAATGGCAAGGATCTCAAAGGTAACACCCCTTTTCCTTATAGCAAGAGATTAAATTTATCTGAGACATGAATTCAAAAGTGAACTCCTGATGAATGCTTTGGAGCAACTGCTATAATTGAACCCCTCTCTCTCAAAGGTCAGAGGTAACAAAGGGGAGAGCATGATCTCAGAAGTAGGAGAAATATGTAGTTCTCTTTTTGCTTTGGATTCTCAGTAAATATCTCTTCAAAACAGTTAATTGAAGTCAATTAATTAAATGAAACAAGGGTACTGATTACTAGCATTTGATGTTATGGAGAACATATGGGGACTTGAGCTCCCATTAGCTAATGCTAATGAGACACCTCTGAGCCCCTCCCCTCAAGGGTACCCCCTAGAACTCTGAGGGGGAGATATAGTTTTGTTCTTATAACCAACATTTCCAGCAAAAGTGCGGTTGATCAAAAGACTTCGAAATCTAGTAAAGGTTGTAACTGCTTGTCAATTCCCCATAAACCAAGCTGATTTCTCTGCTTTGCCTAATAAAATCTCAAAACTCACCTATTCTATAAAAAAAAAAATTAAGCTTCACTGGTCACTTTTCCTTGACTTATACTATTTTTTTCCCAAGTGAGTTCACTTTCGTCAAGTGTTTAGCTGTACTTTGTCATAGAATATCATTATATCAAATCAATGTGATAAGACAGAAAAAAATTTTAGCCAGGGAGATAATTCCTGAGTTTGAGTCCTGGCATCATTATTTACTACCTATTTGACCTTATTCAAACCACCTACCACCTCTGATGATTTCTGAGGTCTTTTCCAGCTCTAAAGATGTAAAGTCTACAACCGAGATGTCAAACAGTCATTGTAGTCTACAAAATTCCTTGTTGTTGTTCGGTTGTTTTCAGTTGTGTCTGACTGTGTCCTCACTCGGGGTTTCTTAGCAGAGATAATGGAGTAGTTTGCCATTTCCTTCTCTAGCTCATTTTATGAATGAAGAAACTGAGGTAAACCAGAGTTAAGAGTCTCACCCAGAGAATCATGTAACCATGGAAAATTTTTCTAAAAAATAAAATATTAAAAAAAAAAAAAGAGTCTCGCTCAGGTCACAAAGCTAATAAGTGTCTGAAGCCAGATTTGGACCCAGGAAGTACAGATATCAGGTCTGACACTCTATCCACTGCCTCACCTAGCTTCCTTTCACCAATACCTCCTACAGCTGCCCAAATAAGATTAAAAGGTAGTTGGGAAATGTTTAACAAAATAAATAAAAATACAATGGAGCATAGACTGTATTAATAAATGGTTTTTAAAGTCAATATGAGATCTGCAGGGATCTCTATGTATGGTCTAGTGGCCTCTGTTTCTATATTTTAGAAACCACTGGTCTAAGGCATTGTGTATTGTACACAATACAATATGGTGACTTAGTTTGGCACCGAATCCCTTATTACTCTTTATGTATATTTCTAGAATTTTCAAAATTAGAAGTCCAAGGTTATATTGTGCTGGTTTAGGCTTAAGATTAGATTGAAATGACACTTGTAGAATGCTTAGCGTTTAACAAAAGATTGATTTACTTGGCCATAGCAAGGGAAAGATATCCAACAAGGCTCAAGTACAATTTCAATTTCTTTTAAGAAGAACTAACCCATCCCAAATAGAGAGATACTAGTAGATTATTTTCTTCTATGCCAGTTTGGAGACTAATCTATACACTGAACTAGTTAGTCCAGCTGTTTGAAAGAATTAGCTAGTAAATGCAACGTATGTTTTAAAGAGAAGTCAAAACAGCCAAACAGCCAGAAGAACCAGGCTAACCATTGGTTTAGCTGATTTTGGAGAATCCAAATGAGTGGTTATTTCATTCAAAAAGATTGAGCTGCTTGTGTTTACCCCACCTCAGACCATTAAAGGATCTTCAGTGAAACTGTCACATCTAGAGTACCTCAAACCGACCCTTTTTCTTGGGCTTGATAAATCAGGATTTTTCTTTCCATTCCAATTTGTAGAGTAAAATTCTGTAGCATAAATTCCTCAGTCATTGTTCCCATGAGAAGAAAAGAGTATGGCCTCATTGCCAGAACAGGGAAATGAAAGCCAGGGACCTTGGATGTGATTTCTCAGTTCTGAGACGCATTAACTCTCCTTACCCTAAGGAAGTTGTTACATTTTTGGTTCCTCAATTCTTGCATCCATAAAACAGGGTTAAGAGCACTGGAAAAATTTAGCCTGTGGAAGATAAGATCCAAGAGGGATTTGATAATTGTCCTCAAGTATTTGAAGGTATATTCTAATATATAAGGGGTTAAATGTGTTCTCTTTACTCTAGATGGCAGAAACAACAGCAATGTTGAGGTTTTCAAGAGGAAAATTTAGAATTGATGTCAGAAAAACATTCCCAACAATTATAACTGGACAAAAGCAGGATAGGAGCCGCCATGAGATGTATTATGTTTCCTTTCACTGGAGATCTTCAAGCAGAAATTTATCAGCTATGTTAGAGAGGGGAGAGAGACAGCCCAATTCTGCAATTCTAGGATTCTGTAATTCTGCAATATCCATAGATGTCAAAGAAGTTCATGAGACAGCATGCACAATGTTCATTGAGTTTCATGGATTAAGAGTCACGATAGATTACTGATTTACTTATAGACTTCCAGGTTGAGCAGAACCCAGACTTATTGTTCGGGATTCACAATGAAAGTCACAATGAAAGTCAAGTTTTGATTCTCCTAACGGGCTTCATAACCAGTCAAATGTATAGATAAGTACTTGGGAATCCTACTGAATGCCAGTTAGTTTTTCCAGGTCTTGCTCTAATGGTATTGGGTGTGGAAATTTCCTAGCCTGTGTATTTGTCCATTAATTCTTTTCTCTGGCTTTCCCCCAAATACCCAGTCATCATATATTCCCCTCCATTCAGATCTCCATTCTATGTGCAATACTACAGTGAGGTCACTTCCTAAACTTTCCCCTTCCACCCAAGGAATACACCCTTGCCTTTCCTTTAGCTGATAATAGTAAGGCTACTAAGGAACCATATTTCTTTACTTTACAGCAGGCCCCCAACTGACATCCCGGTTGCCTCCTGTGCTTACATTTTCTCATATTCCCCTGTAGCTTCCAACCCACCTCCATAACATTCTTCCTTGCCTGCAGTTTTTTGGAAAAGACCAAACGATAGCATTGTGAAGCTATTACCTAAGGAGTAATGTGCTCTCCCAGAGAGCTGACAGAGATGAAGGCAGACAGAGGTAAAGTAAACTTCCCTATAGCTAGATAACCCTAGCATAAGTCAGATGAGAATCTAAAACACTTTATCTGGTGACAATTGGCCCATCTTAAAAGTAATGACAGGAGTACTGTAAAGTGTTAACATGATTATTCCATAAGTTAACACAATGGCTTACTTATTCACTTATTTTTGGTCTGGGCAAGAAAGTGATTTTCCTTCTTGGCTTCTTGAACATATAGTGACACTTCCATGACCAGCTGATGGGAATCTGAGCATTCATTCCACAAAAATTCATTAAGAACCTGGAGCTATAACTAGGGTTGGCCAACCAGGGATTCGCCTCAGAGTGCCAAAAGTTAGAGGGTGCTGACAGCTGTTCCCTTCCTTCAGCAGCAGAGAAACAGCTCAAACTTAGCTCCTAGTTAGCAAGAATAATTAGTTTGAATAGTAATCTGCCAGATGGCATGCTTCCTTCACTAACTGACCACAACCCAGGTGAGTCTTCTTGAGTCTGAGGGGGGGAGGGGGCGGGCATGTGGTGGTTGCCCCTAGCCCCTTGCCCCTTCTTCTCATAGTAATCTCTCTAGTTTTGTTCTTGGGGTACTTGAAGGCTTCTGTTTCTTTTCCTTGGGGTTATATTCCCATGGTGTCATCCTTTATCCCCTTTCTCACTCACCTGAAGTTTTTTTAAATTGACTCAAGAGCTTGTTTTGCCCCTTTTGTGCCAGTTACGACAATTGCTAATTACATTATGGAAGTACTCATATCCTCAGGACTGCTAGATGGAAAAGAAGGATAGCTATGTTTCATATCTCCTCTATCACCTAGCAGAGTACTCTGCACGTTTTAGAGGCTAATATGTGTTTTTTTAATGGCATTGACCTTTATTTTACAAATGGATAAACTGAGGCTCAGAAGGGTTAAATGACTTGTCCAAGTCCAATGCCATTTTTTACCCATTTGTAACAGACATGTCCAAGAACAATGACTATCCAGATTATAGTATGCTTCTCCTTCCACTGTACTGTTCCTTCTAAAGGCAGCGAAATTGGCTCAGTGGATTAAGCATCGAGCCTGCAGTCAGAGAGACCTGAGTTCACATCACAGCCTCAAAATTAACAATCATGTGACCCTGGGCAAGACATTTAATTTCTGCCTGCCTCAGTTTCCTCTACTGTAAAACAGGAATAGCAAGTAAACATCCCTCTCAGTGTTATTTTGAGGATTAAATGAGACTATATTTGTAAAGTCTTTAGCACACCTCCTAGCACGTAGTAGGTATTTAATAAGTGCTTTTTTTCTTTCCTTCTTTTCCTGTATGAGAAACAGCTTCCACCCCAGTTAATTCTAATGTGGAAGAATCAAAGCATAAGGCATTCGAGTACTTTAGAGAACTGTTCTGGTCCCCTGGGCTCTGACCCAGTTAACATTGGGTCATCGTTATTATTATCATTATGATTATGGATTGCCATGTGCTGGAGGTACTTCAGCTAGCCAGATTAGTTTCAGTCAAAGTCTCTTGAGACCACATCATGTCCTAGTCACATCATTAACACATCCTTACATGGAAGTCCAGCCAGAGGAAGAATTTAGATCAGGCATATATTGGAACATAATGCAGCCAAACCAATACCATGGGGAAATAGGATGGCTCTAGTAATATCACAGCATTGAGAACAGGAAAAGGCAAACAGGGAGATGCTTAAGGGAACATAAAGAATATGGAAATCCTAATGAAATGCCAGCTTTTTCCTTGTGAGCCGTTATTTCTTCCTCTTATCTATCCAGACTTGCTAATATTCCTTGCTCTGAAGTGCTCTTTGCTCTTACCCGGAGAACAGTATCCTATTTCAAAACTTCAAGGATCTATGATTTCATCAGTGTGGGTACTCCAACCACTGATAGAAATCTCAACTCTTATAACATTTTAGTTGATGGTCCTCCTGAGTTTCTATGGCCAAAACAATTCATCATCCTGTGGCCAACTGGGTGATGAACCTCTCCAAACTTAGTTAGGCTGGGTCCTCAGACAACAGAAACAGAGTCTGACACTGGGATTTACTCAGAGCTTATCAGTTTCCTTTCTTTTTCTGCCTTGCAAAAAAATATGTATATATGTACATATATATACACATATATACACATATATACAAACCTAATTTATTCTTTCAAGTACATTGAGAGAAAAGCCAAATTACATGAGTAAAAGAACTGAATTATTGGTCAGGAGACTTAAATTTGAAATCAGAAACTTCTTTATTTTAATACTGACTGTGTTCCTTAGTATCTTTGTGACTGGGCAAATGACAACCTCCTTGATCCTCAGTTTCCAAATCTGTAAAATGGTAGTGATAGTATCACCTAACCATCCTTATAGTATTGTAGTGAGGATCAAGTTAAATCATATTTGTAAAGCAATTTGGGACTTTAAATCTGAATTTTCATTATTATTCATTATTATGTTATTATGTGATAGATAATGAAAACCTAGATTAACCAATCACTGTGCAAAGTGATTTGCACAGAGTCTCACAGACAGTAATTAACAGAACCCAGGATCCAAATCTAAGCTATGTGATTTCAAATCTAATGTTCTGTTCACTATGTCATGGTGTTTTCCTTATCAGAGAAGGCTAGAAAGGGAGGTTCCAGAATTATATCTGAGAGAGCCTTGAACGTGTATTGAAGGAATGTAGACTTTACTTGGCTGACAAAGAGTCCTAGAAAATATCTGAAGAGAGGAGTGATAGGATCAGGGCTGTGTTTTTTTGGAAGATGACAGTGGCATATAGTAAGAATTACAGTAAAGAGCAGTTGACCCCTGGGACACCAGTATATAAATTATATTAATAGTCTAGGCAATGGATTGAGAGCCAGGCCAAGAGATGGAAGATGTTCAGTTCTAATCTGGCTTTAGATGCTTCCTAGCTGTGTGACCCTGGGCAAGTCACTTAACCCCCATTGCCTAGCCTTTCCTGCTCTTTTGCCTTGGAACAAATGCATAGTATTGATTCTAAAATGGAAAGTATGTCGTTGTTGTTTTCAAAATAGTCTAAGCAAGAGGTTAGAGTGGGAATTATTTTTCAGATTAGACTGGATAGCCCAACTCTGGTCCTTTCTAACTCTGAAATTTTAAGGATTGTTTTATAAGAACTAAATCAGGAATATTTAATTGGGGGATCCATGAACTTGTTTGTTGGTTTTTTTAAACCCTTACCTTCTGTCTTGGGGTCAATACTGTGTATTGGCTCCAAGGCAGAAGAGTGGTAAGGGTAGGCAATGGGGGTCAAGTGACTTGCCCAGGGTCACACAGCTGGGAAGTGTCTGAGGCCAGACTTGAATCTAGGACCTCCCATCTCTAGGCCTGGCTCTCAATCCACTGAGCTACTCAGATGCCCCCTATTTTATACATTTTAAAAAACATTCTGAGAAGAGGCCTACAAGCTTCACCAAGATACCAAAAGGGTCTATGACACAAAAATGGTTAAGAATCATTGGCCAAAACTAAGGTGGTGATCATGGGAATGGAAAGTAATGAACAGATATGAGAGGCATTACTAGAGTGGAATTGAAATGGCACAACATGCAGGGAGAGGGTTTTAAGAGAGAGAGATTTTAAGATTAAATTGAAAAATCCTGTTTGGTTTTTAAATTCCTTATAACCTGGCTCCTCTGTACTTTTCCAGCCTTCTTACACTTTTTTTTTGATACCACATACTCTAAGATCTGGGAACACCAGTTTCCTTTCTATTCCTCACACAAAAAGGTTTATCTCCCAAGTCTGGGCATTTTCACTGTCTCTTTCCTATTCCTGGAACTCTCTTTTTCCTCTTCTCTACCTCTAGGACTCTCTTCAAGTCTCTGCTCAAGTCCCACCTTCAGTAAGAAGCCTTTCTCAGCCCTTAACGTCTTTCCTCAAAATTATGCCCAATTTATCCTGTGTCTATCTTGTTTGTACATTGCTGTTTGCATGTTGTCTCCCCATTAAAATATGAGAACTTTGAGAATAGGGAAATATTTGCCTTTCTTGTATTTCCAGTACTTAGCACAGTGCCTGGCACATACTAGTTTAGATCACAGGAACAGCACCGGAGAGAAGGTGATGAGTTCAGTTTTAGGTAGCTTGAGTGTTATATTGGCAGAGTATTCAAGTGGGTATATTTATTGGCTATATAGGTTGGAATTTGGGATAGAGGTCAGCTATAGGTTTGGGAGTCATCCACATATGAGCAAAAAAATTGGTAAAAAAGAAGATACCTAAGCAAGAAATTATAATGAGAAAGGAAAGAAAAGAATAAAATATTGGGGAATGTCTATAGTTAGATACAATGGGAGAAAAGAGAACCAAGCAAATTTCAGCCACATTCTATTTATGAACTATTATGAATTATAAGTAAGCTAGTGTGTTGGATTTGGAGTCAGACAACCTGGGTTCAAATCCTGGCCATTCTCTAACCTCACTTTTCTCAACTATTTTATATATATTTTATATATAAGCTGGACTCAATCAATTACATTTAAGTTCTTATGAGACCCAGATCAGAAACCTGGAGCATTTGCATAAGACTCCTCATTGAAAGTACAATTACTCAATGATGTCTGCCTACAAGAGAGATAGAGAAGAGGAGCTTGGGAAAGGGGAGACTTTTCTTTCATGCTTCAAGAGAGGACACATATGGCTTCAGACCCTCTTCAGGGAGAGACCAGTATAGAGATAAAGCATATTGCAGAAGGCAGATATGTAGGGGAAATCCAGCTCCTCAACGTATCCCTGATTCCCAACTTGTCTCCATAGACACTTTGGGGAACTTCCCCTTGGGTGAGACCCAGCTAGCTCTCTCTGTCTCTCTGTCTCTGTCTCTGTCTCTCTCTCTCCTCCCCCTCTTTTCCATCTCTCTTTATCTACTCCCTCTGTCTTTCTCACTCTCCTTCCCTCTCTCTCTCTCTCCCCCTTACTTGAACTGAGATCTCTCAGTCCCTGTGGTGTTCACTCTGTCTATTTGATTTATCCTAATCTCTATAACCTCTCTGATTTCTGACTGATATCTGCTTCAATAAATGGGTTTATTTGCTATTCATTCAATTTGTGATAGTCTTTTGTGTAAAAGCATTGGACAGGAAGGTATCAAGCCTGTAGGTAAAATTTTGGGGTACCCTTTCCTCTTTGCAAAGTAACCAAGAAAAGGGTTATTTTCCTAGGAAAGAAGCATTTTTATTGGGGCAGATAAATATGATATGATATTAATTGCACCCATTCTGGGAAGAGAGCACTACAACTGACCTTGCAGCTCCTTCTTCTGCTTCCCTCCAGGCAAGAATCAGTCTCCCTCTCTTTTGGAGAAGGGTGCTCAAGGCTACATATATATCAATTCAAACCCCATTTAGACAACTCATGCAGGCATGCACAAAACCAACATGATCTAACACATATCTCCCTTTAGATGTATTGGGCCCTGTGCTAAGAATATAAAGAAAAGGTAAAAAAAAAAAGCTCCTATCTTCAAGAAACTTCCATTCTAAAGAAGTAGGTAGCATTTACATAAATAACTATCCAAGCTATGTCCAGAACTTATGGAGAGGAAGGGATGAGTGGCTTGAGAGCCCAGAAAAGGCCTCTTGTAAAAAATGGTAGGAGATTCTAAGAGGGAGATAAGAAGGGACAGTATTCTAATGATGGGGAATGGCCAATGCTAATCCAAGGTGATGGAGTGGTTTTATTTTTTAGTAGTGGGGAGCCAAGGAGGGGAAAAGTGTGTGTTTTGTTTTTGGCAAGGCAGAAAAAGGAGCCAAACTGACCAGTTTTGGGGTAAGTACTAGTGTCAGATTCTGCATATTGTATGAGGATCACCAAGGAGGTCTAGACCATAGTAAATATACATATATATATATGCATATATATATATATATACACACACATACATGTGTTTATATATGTGTCTGAAAAGAGGGAGATTATTTAAGAAACTTGGAACAAACATAAGAAGGGGTTTAATGTAAAGATCTTTAAATATCACACAGGGTTTGCATTTGGTTTTAGAGGTAATAAGGAGTCATCAGAGTTTATTAAGGGGGGGGCCCACATGTAGAATGAGATGGTCAGACCCTAGCTTTAAGAAAATCATTTTGGCAGCTGCATGGAGGATGGAATGGAGGAGGGGCATGGCCTTTCCAGTCCTTTCCAATTCTAGATCCCACATGATCTTATGGATTTATGTAATTTGGCCATACCTGGGTTAGAAAACTTGAAAAATATTTTGTTATTTAAAGGCTCGTGTCACTTTGCCATTCATGCTGTTTATGGCTGAACAGCTGAATGGAAATAATGTCAGGAAGGTTCCAGCTGGCCTAACTCAAAAGGTAGAGCAAATCCTACATATTTTTAAGTCTCTATAACCTTTTGTGGTCCAAGTGAATACTTCCTCCGAAGGAACCTTTCTGGGAGCCACTAAGAAGAGCATAATGGATGTTAGAGAGCCTTTGTAAAGCCAGGATAGTATTGTAGAAATCCCCTCTACCATCTTTTTTTTACCAAAAGGAACCCTGTCTTCATCCTATAATAAATGCAAAACTTGGAAGGGCTTACAACCCTGTCTGCATCTCCAGCTAATGACAGCCTCAATTACAGGGCCTAATCCTGCATTCCTAACACTCTCCTTATCCATGCATAACTTCCAATGGAGTCAAAAGGCCTTCTGCACTGGTGAGGGAGACATTAGTTATGCAGGAGCAGAGCCTAGGGCATTCTGGCAAATTTAAGGGTCTGCTGCTATAACCACACTCACTTGGAAACCTTAAATCATCATATTTTTGACTGTTCACCTTATACTGAAATAAAAGCCACAGTAACTCCATTAAAAATATAATCTCTCCATAAGAAATGAATACTAGTTCCCTTCCAGTCCACATTTTGGAGAAGAAAAAAAACTAACAAATTAATCCCTGTGTTCAATTCCATGAATTTTTTTACTTTTGAGGGGGGGGGGGAATACAAGCACACACACACACACACACACACACACACACACACACAACCACAAACTATGGTCCTAGTTTTATATACATGTGAATCTTACTTACCACATATAAAACATTATTTTTATAGGTTATATTCTCTGAATGAGCTCAGTGCAAACACCCTGGAAAAATGTTCCCCCAATGGCACTCTGGGAATGAATAAGGGACATCTTTGATTTTATTATAGGATGGCCTTGTTTCTGCAAGCTAATCATTTATTTTGTTTTAGGAATAACAAGCCTATGGCTCATTTTCATTTGGACCACTCACTAATCAGAGGTGTTTCAGGTGGCTCTGTATTATTATCTCCAATTTTCCTGGCTGCCAGTCACACTCTAGACCCAATGGGCCAGAGCGCCATGATCCTGGGTCCTTGCCTGTCAAACCAGTGGGGGAGAGACTGCATGCCAGAGGGTTCTTCTCTATGGATATCCTTCCAACAGGCAGGCCCTTAGAATAAGAACACTTTGGGATCTTTCCACAGCAGGAGAGAGGAGAAGGAGAAGGAGGCTAAGGGGATGGAGGAGGTGGATGCATTCCTAGAAGAGCAAAGACCTGGAATGACCAAGAATTAGGGAAGGCACTCCCATGGACAAAGTTAATCATTTCCCCCATTTTTGGCCAATGAACCCAGAGCCCTGGTCTGCTGAAGAGTTCAACCTGGCAGGTTGTGGGGTGATGCTCTGGGGAGCTGAGCCCTCTCACCTTTACTTCTGTCCCCAGGCAGGACAAGGCATGCTAGGGCAATATCTCTGCCTTTGTATTCCAGGTGACCCTTCTCCCCCTTTCTGCCTTCTGTCACACCCCACCCCCCAAAAAACACAGGGTAGTATATTCTAATGATGTCGTTTTGCCCAAGGGCATTTGGTAACCTCAGTGAGGTCTGATTCCATGCAGAGAGGTCATGAAAAAAAGGAGTATTTAGGTTAATTTCCTCAGTAGCTCTAATCTCTCTGCCTTGATATGGATAGCAGGGCAAACTTTTAATTATGGCCTCTGTGCATTTCCTACCAGAGTGATTGATGGTGGCCTATAAAAATGTCCAAAATAGAAGGAGGACTCCCTCAGAAGGTAACTGGGAATTTGTCCAGTGGAATGTGAAGCCCAGCTCTGCTAGTTATGACTTGTATGACCTTAGGCAAGTCATTTACTTCATTCTGTATGCCAAATAACAAAAGAAAGGAGAGGGTAAACTCTATCTTTAAGAGTTCTTACTAAAGGGATGAGGAGAAACTCTAATCCATTTCCTCTATTTATTATTTATTTATATAAGGTCTCTCTATTTATTGGGTGGTATCTTAGAAATTTGCTGAACTTGCTTTGTGGAGATCACCTGATCCTGCCTGTAAAGCCCTCCAAAATAGTCCTTCTTTACATTTGGAGAAGATAAGATATCAGTAGAAATCCTACCACCCCAGCAGGATAGAAGCATCCAGAGAGGGGGCAAGGAGATATATTTTTTTAAACTTTGTAAACCCCGTCCCCCTCCCCATTTACTGAGCCTTTGTGCATAATAGGTCTTTGATAAATATTTGCTGAACTGAATCAAATCACTCTGATTTCCAATCAGGCACCAAACAAGAAGACAGATATTTTTATTCCCTTTCTGTAAGGGAAGACACCAAGAACTGACAGTTTAAGATGACAAACGCTTACTTGCTATTTCTATAAGTGTAATACTTTACACGTACACACAGACAGATAGTTGAAGGGAGAATCATTTGACAGATTCTAGTCAGTTTTATGGGAATATTTCTTTGGTAATTATTGTTGCCTCAGCTTTAATTTTCTGCAAAATAATACAAACCTTTCACTTGGTTCAGTATGTATTACAGATTTTGAAAGAGAGCACTTGACTTTTCTCTGTATTTGGATTCCTAAGATTTAAAGAGACAACCTACTAGAATGGAAAATGCATTGATTTGGAATCAAAAGATCTCTATTCAAATCCTGTGTTTAGCACTTCCTAGCTATTTATTTTATTAATAAAACATTTATAAATCATTTATTAAATATTGATATTTTTAGCTTCTTGCCAAGAAACTTCTCTGGTTCTATTTCTTCTTCTGTAAAATGGGAATAAATAGATTTGTTAGAACTTGAAGGGTCCTTAGAGGTCATTTAGTCAAATATTTTATAGGGGAGGAAATAGAGGTTCGAAGAGCATGACCATGTCTCACAGGGAAAGTCAGGGGAAACTAGGTGGATGATGTAGAGCACTGGATTCGGAATCAGGAAGACCTAAAATTAAATCCAGCCTCAGATTCTTGTTAGCTACGTGACCCTAAGTGAGTCACATAATCCCTGTTTGCTTCAGTTTCCTCTTCTGTAAAATAGAGATAATAATAACGCCTACCTCCCAGAGTTGTTCTAAAGATCAAATGAGACATGTGTAAAGTTCTTAGAACATGCCTGGCACATAGTTAATGCTATATGAATGTTAACTATTATTATTAAAGTTAGTAACAGAATTGGGAATACTACCCAGGTTTGCTGACTCAATGTAATGCTTTTTTTATTACATCACACTAAAATTCAATTTAACTAGCAAAAAAAATTTGGTCCCCAAACAGTATAACCCAAAGTAAGTAGCATAATGGCTTGGGTGGAGAGCCTAGAGGAGGCTGAAATAAGGTTGACCTCACCTGTCATTTTACTTGCTGAACTGCCTCTAGTACCCTCTAAAATTTGTACCCTGAGACAAAATTCCAATTTCTCTGTCCTAGTCATGACTCGATCAATAAGCTTTTATTAAACATCTTAAGTATACAAAGCATCACAGACTGCCTAATGTAGTAGATAGAAAGCCTGCTGTAGAATCAATTTGACCTGGGTTCAAGCTATCCCAACTGAGCTTCCCAATAACTCTACAAGGCTAAGAGGAGGAAGGGTTGTTCAGTGGAAATTTGACTCTGAGGACATAAATTCATATCTGGTACCTGTATGCCCTTGGGCAAGTCACCATCTCTCGGGATCTTAGCTTTAAATCTATGATCTGTGATGAAAGGAAAGAAGGAAGCTGAAAAGGTGGGGAGAGGGAGAGAGATGAGAACATCTGCTGGACGTGTTGTTTTTAAGTCTGGAAAGTCAGGAGAAGAGCCAGGAAGGGAATGAAGGCTGGCTGGCTTGGGTCCCTCCACAAAATAATCCCCAGGAAGAACTCACAAGTGGGAGGTGAGCCAGGCTGGCCAGAGTGTTGTTCCAGGGTGTTCCTGTGCCTCAAGCATTGATGGATGATCCCCATTTATAGATAAAGAAACCAGGACTCAGGAGACTTAAATGACTTGTCCCAGGTTACATAGCTAGCAAGTTATCAGAGGCAGAATTTGAACCTAAGTCTTCCTGGTTCTCCAAACTAGCACTGTATTCACTAAGCACATCATCTACAAATAGGGCCTTACCTCATCTTTGAGCCAATTCATCTCACTTTTAAAGATTAGAGTTAAGCTGCTCTCTTCTGACCTTTCACTCCTACCCACATCTGGATTCCTCCCTTTTCCTAGCTCCCAATGACTTTCACCCCTGGTTTAATATGCCAGAAAGCTCTGACCTTATTCAAGACTTTAGGCAATTGGAGAACATTCTAAATTCTTTGATCACTTCTTCTGACACGATCCCAATTTCTTTCAATATGTCTTTTTTCTCCCCCTGGGAAATATATGCCTATTCTAGCATCTGTCCCCATCCTCCTTTGTGAATGGAGAGACAGAGACAGAGGCAAAGAGAGAGAGAGGCAGAGACAGAGAGAGAGAGAGGCAGAGACAGAGAGAGAGAGAGGCAGAAAGAGAGAGAGAGAGAGAGAGAGAGAGAGAGAGAGAGAGAGAGAGAGAGAGAGAAGGAGGGAGAAAGGGAGAAAAGGAGGAAGAGAGGAAGAGAGATAAGGATAAGGAGAGAGGGAGGGAGAAAGAGAAGGAGAGAGGGAGGGAGAGAGAAATGGAGAGAGGAAGAGAGAGAGAGAGAGAGAGAGAGAGAGAGAGAGAGAGAGAGAGAGAGAGAGAATACCCAACAAAAAAAGCTTTTAATATTTTTTAGTGATGTCTGAATCTCCTGTCAATAAATTACCCCTGCCAGCACGTAGAGGCCCTATCAGCTCTCGCACTGACCTCTTGTTCCTCATGTACTGGAAAAAAGCCTTATTATTTATCTTAACCTCTCTTGCAATCTTCTTTTCATTCTTCACCTTTTGCTTTCCTTATCGTGTTTTTGCACTTTCTTAACTTCATGCTATAATTTCGCTAGCTGGGGCTGTATTTGATTTTTTTTCTTCTACTTTCTTGCTTTGATTACTTCCCCCTAACCTCCCCTTCCCTCCCCCCCTTTCAGAGTTTGTTCTTTGGCCTATTTTTTGCTCTCCTGGTATTTGTTGCTGGGTAGCAAGCATTTTCCCCAGACAGTTTTTATTAACTTATCTCTTACTATTTCCATCTTCACCCTGGGGTGTTCCTTCCAGTCCCCTGTTCCACCGATTTGGCTTGGTGGGAACTGGCTCCATTCCTTCATATCGTCTCTGATTTCCTGGTTGTAATTCACCAAACATTAAGTACTGTATGTGTAGGGTCAGGATTGGTACCGAATTTAAATGAGAAGATCTTCACATTTGTGGAGCTTATAGTCCACAGTGGGAAGATACAGAACAAATCCAGGTTCTTATTATGTGCCAGGCATTGTACTCGATGTTGGGGATGCATAGACAAAAAAAAAACTGATATTGCCCCCAAAGAGTTTACATTATTAGATTGTTAGCAGAATATAGTGGATTGAGGACCAGACTTCCATCCAGGAGAGAGTCCTGCCACTAGTACATACTTGCTCTATGAGTGCGGGCAGTTCACCATACTACTTAGCGACTAAAGCCTTTAGTCTTAAAAAAAATTTCCCCGAAGACTCTAAGTCCTTTACCCCCCCATATCTAATTAAGTGCCAGACCTTGCCACTTTTATTTCTACAGCCTGCCTGAATCCGATCCCTTCTCTCTACTCATAAACTACCACCTTACTTCAGGCTCCTATCTCCTCTTGCCTAGTTTATTACAATGGCTTTTCTAATTGACTTTCCTGCCCCAAATCTCTCCCCACTTTAGTCCATCACCAACATTGCTGCCAATATTTTTCCCCTTATGCCCAAATATGACCATTTCATTCCCCTACTCAACCAATCACAGTGGCTTCCTAGAAACTACCTAACCCCAACCTATCTTTCCTTTTTTCAAAAAATTTATTTTTATTATCATGTAAAATACACTTCCATACTGGTCATTGTTGTAAGAGCTCACTCATACACAAATCAAACCCCAAACTAAAACCACAAATACTCCAATGTAAAAGATGGTATGCTTGATCTGACTCCAATAATTCTTTCCCTGGAACCCGACCTATCTTTCTAGCTCCACCATTCCATGCTCTGCTACCCAACTAACCTTGTCTTCTGTTTCCAACACTAGACTCTCCATCTCCCTTTTCCATATCTTTATACTGGCTGTCCCTTCTGGTCTGGAATGCACTCCCTCCTCACCTACATCCCATAGAACCCCTTCACTTGCTTCAAAATGCACCTCAGGTTTTATGTTCTACTTGAATACTTTGCTGCTCAAGTGCCCTCCTTCTCCAACAACTTATATTCAGTTGAATTTATTCTCTTTATTTTTTATGCATATACTTAAATGTGCTATTGTTTGCTTCCTCTTACAATGTTTCTTGTTAGTAGGCTTGTTTATCCTAGTATTTGCATTCCTATCTTCTATCAAAGTACCAAACATATATAAATAATTGTCAATTGTTTTAATTATGTTAAATTATTTTATATTTTAATCAATATTATTTATTCATAAAATACTATTTTATTATTACTAAGTTGCTAATCTGCATCAGTGGAGGGAGTTTCCCCAAGGGAGTTCCCCACACTAATGAAAACATGGATCTCATTGCTTCTCTTGCTCTCCAAAGAGGAGTCATAGCATTTGTGTGCTAAGAAGTACAATATGGAGAAAAATGCAGTGTGAGGACTGAATGTCATTACTCACAATGGAGATCAGCAAAGACTTCAAGCAAAAGGCATGTTTGAACTGAGTTTTAAAATATGGTGGCTCAATGGATGGAATACTGGGCCTGGAGTGGGGAAGACCTGAATTCAAATTCTACTAACTGTGTGTCTGTAGGCTAGTCATTTAACCTGTTTGCCTTAATCCACTGGAAAATGAAATGGTAAAACACAATATCTCTACCAAGAAAACCCTATGGTGAGTATGATCTATAAGGGCACTCACAAAGAGTTGGACATAGCAACAATAACAAGGAATACAAGGGTCAGAGAGTGAAGGAAGACATTCTTCCCAGGGGGATGAGTGCAAGCAAAAAACCTCAAAAGCACAGAAGTGAGAAAACATTAGATATTTCCAAGATACCATGTGTATGCACTTGATTTTAACCAAAAGGCCATGAAACAAAAAGGAAGAAAAATGGTTGTTGTCTGAAGAGAATAATGTGGATGCAGCAAAGGAGAGGTCTGGTACTGCTCAGGGCAAATGGGATAATGATAATTGACAAGAAAGAAGACCAAGCTGCTAAATTCTTATGTTTCTATTTTCTCAGTCAAAAAGACAATAATCTTCAGGCTAAAAAGAATGAACAGAAATGTCTAGTAGGGAGATGAAACCAGAGGTATGTAAAGGGACAATGTGAGGGTACCTTTGATGAATTCAAGTCACCTGATCCCATCTTCTAATACTGAAAAAAAATGGGCAAATAGAACTGTGGAGCCATTGCCAGCAATATTGGAAAGACTATGGAGAATGAGAGAGACAGCTCACCATTGTGGAGAAAAATAGATATCCCAGCTTTCAATAAAGATAAAAGAATGCAATCAATTGTTGATAAAATTTTATAATTTTTTATTAAAAAGATGGTAGTGAATGTTTAGAAAAGGAAGCAGTGATCAACCGGTTTCATCATAAACAGATCATGACAGACCAACCTTATTTTCTTTTCTGGCAAGGCCTTTTGACAAGGTGTAATTAAGGGTAATTGTATAGATATAGTTTATTTAGATTTTAACAAAGTATTTTTTAGCAAATGTCCTTTCCTCACACTTTCAGGGCATTCTCAGACACCATTCTTAGTGAACACTTGAAAATTAGAGGGGAAGGGTGGAGGAGGATGGAATTGTTTCTGGCTATGTATGATTCACGGCTGTCTCTTTTCTCCATTATAGCATTCACAGATATTTTCTACCTATTTCCTTCTGGCTATGTATGAATCATCTACTGAAAGTCCTCTGATTGGTTTACGTGCCAGAAGAGCTGAAGACAAAGTAGATATTTTAAAAGAGGAAATGGATTCTAGTTGACTCTCTGTAGGCATCAGATTCTCAGGAAGAAAGTTGTGGTTTCAGAGTCAGGGAGAGGGAGAGGATCATAGGCTCTCAGGATGGGTAAAAAAGATGCCTTCTCTTCTCCTCCCTTTAGTATCAACCTTGTGATCATCTAAAAGTCAGATTACACTAGAGATTACACTAGTCTAGTGGCAGCTGGCATTTCCCCCTTCCCTGGCACCTGATTACCAATGGGAAGAGAATGCCTAAGTAGCATCAAAAAGTGGAACTGGCACCAAGGGAAGAGTTATCACTAGAAAGAAAGAGGCTACTAGGGGAAGAAACATAAAGTTGGAGTTTGATTGGACTATGGCTCAGTAGAGGTAAAACATGAAATGACCAATTAGAAAAACTGAAAAAAAAAGTTTTATTTCCCAACAGTTATCTGTATTCGTAGTAACCAATGAGGTATTGAATTCTGTTCTGATCATTCTGTAAGGTTCTCTTATCATTATCCTGAATTCCTAGCTGAAATGATGGGGATGAACCAGTAAAGAAGAGTGAAGACCTTCCCCTAAGTAGGGAGTCAATATTAGGTAGCAATGAACATACAAAACCATGTTAATTTAATTAATTAATGTTAATGCAATTAAGGGTAAATGTTCCATGGCTGCAATAGGTTACAATCAGACGTGTACTAGTACATGTTGAACAGCCAAGTTGGCTGGGAGAAAAATGTATGAACACATTAAAATTCTTTTTCTAGATTACATGTTGGTACAATTTTTAGTATTTATTTTCTGACATTTTGCAATCCATGCTCTCTCCTTTCCCACTTCTCCTCCTTTCCCAAAAAGGCAGATACTATGATATAGGTTTTACATATATTATCATATGCACATATATTTTAAAGTTTAAGCTATATTTTAATACTTTCTTAAGTCTAGAGATAATTAACAAGACAATAAATCAAGCCCTGATTTGTAGTGATTGCCCATTTCTGAATATGAAGGAATAGCTAATACAGTGGATGACAGAATCTGAAGCATAAATGCTCACACTGAAAATCTGACAAATTCGAGTTGGTTAGAGGCTGCTCCAACACCCCTAGTTAGAGAGCTAAGAGGGGTAGGGATCCTCAGTCCCCATGAGTCCCAACAGTGCCTCTAGTCACTATTATAGAGTTTGACAAAATATCTCATGCCATTCTTGTGACAGATAAATGTGGTCCAATGGTACATTTAAGTGAATTTGGAACTAGTTTAGAAGGTGTGTATTCAAAGAGCCTTTCAATTTTAACTTGGAAGATCTCTAGTGGAGAGTCTCAGGGATGTGTGGTGTGCTCTGTGCTTTGCTCTGTGCTGTTAACATTTTTGTCAGTGACTTAGATGATGCTATAAATGTCATCCATATTGAATTTTCAATTGACACATTGTCAAGGAATAGCTAATGCGCTGGATGACAGAGTCAGGATCCAAAAGATCTTGACAGACAAAAGCATGGCCTGAATCTAGTAAGACAATTTAACAGGGATAAATATGAACCATGTTTAGAATTGGGTTCAAAAAATCCGCTTCACTAGTGTAGGATGGGATAGACATACAGTTTGCCTGAAAAATATCTGGGAATTTCAGTGGGCCACCAACTCAACATGAGTCAACAGTGTGGAATGGCAGCCAAGAGAACTAATGCAATCTTGGATTCCGTTGAAAGATATAATTTTTAGGATTAAGGAACTGACTGTCCCATTGGACCTTGCCCTGGTCAGATCGCACCTGGAGTACTATGTTCAGTTTTGGACACAACACTTTAAGGAGGACATTGACAAACAGGAGAACAGGGAGAGCAAGACAGCCAGAATGGTGAAGGACCTTTCAGTAATGCCTTAAATGGATCAGTTGAAGGAAGTGGGGATATTTATCCAGAAGAAGAGATGACTCAGGAAGTGTATAAAAGCCATCTTCCAGTCTTTAAGAGGCTATCATAAGGAAATGAGATTAGATTTAATTTGTCTAATCCTAGAATGCAGAATAAGGAGTAGTGAGTAGAAGTTGCAAAGGGGCAAATAATTGCAATGATAGCTAACATCTATTTTAAATTAAATTTTATTTTTTTCAATTATCAGGCATTTGGCTTTCCCCCGCTCTTACCTTCTTCTCTGCTGAATAAAAAGAAAAACAAAACTCTTGTAAAAATATGCATAGTCAAGCAAAATGAATTTGATAGTTTGCATTTATTTAGCACTTTGAGTATTCAAAGAACTATATATATCATTATATATATATATATATTCTTATATATGTGTATATATACACATACACACACACACACACACACATATAAAATCACATTTACTCCTTGCAACAACCCTGGGAGGAAGGTTTTATTATTATTCCTATTCCACAGAGAGGAAACTGAAACAAATGGAAGTTGCCACTTCCCCATGAGGCAGGATTTGAACTCGTGTTTCTTCTATCAAGTTCAGCATTCTATCCACTGCACTACCTGAATGACTATTTGTCAAATATATTGTCATGTGGATTATTTGGAATGAGTTGAATTAACCACATAAATCTTTTCTGTGACTCTGAGGCTCTATGACAAAGGAACAGCAGGAGATTCAAGCTGAAAGAGTAGGGGTGGCCCTAGATTGTGGTCAACCTTGAAGGCTCAGATAAAGAATGTCAATAGGTAGCCACAAGTCAATAGGAAGCCAACTGAAGAGTTCTTAGCAGAGGATGCGATCAGGTCTACACACAATACACATAAGGAAGATTAGTTTGGTTGTAGGGTGAAGGATGATTGGAGAACAAATCATAGTTTTCAGAAGAACAATGTATACTATAGTATCAATATCATAAAGACATTTCTTAAAGACAAGAACTCTTATCAACTAAATGATTAATCATGGTTCCTGAGGATCAATAAAGAAGACTACCCACATTGTGATAATGAAATATTGGAGCAATATGCATAATAAGAAATGCATTTTGGGGCATGACCAATTTGGAATTTGTTTTGCCTGGATGTGCTTATGTGATACACAAATTCTTTATTTCCCTTTTTCTTGCTTTCCTTCCTTCTTTCCTTCCTTTCTCTCTTTCTTCTTCCCTCCTTTCCTTCCTTCCTTCCTTTTTGGCTTTTTTTTCCAGTGGGAATAGTGGGAAGGAGAAAAAATAATCCTTTATAATTGAAAAAATAATTTAAAAAAGGACACAATGGAAGGAGGAAAGAGCTGAGTCAGGAAGAACTGTCAAGAGGCAGACCTAGTAGACCTGGTGGGTACAAAAGCCTGTTCCTAGGGTAGGAGAAATAGAAATATGGAGGAAAGGGCCAATGCTTTAGACAGTGTCAAGAGGACATGCTAGCTGTTATTAGAAATGAGAAGTGAGGGAGAAGGAAGATGCACAGAAAACACCAAGGTTTTGAGAAACTAGGAAGATGATGGCACCGTGAACAGAAATAGTGAAGCCAAAAGTAAGAAAAGGTTTTTGAAAAAAACATAAGCTTAGTAATAATGCTTTCTCCAATAATGTGTTCATTTATTCAACATTTATTAAACATCTACTATGTCTAAGATACCAGATGCTGGGCAGGTAAAGACAAAAGTGAAATAGTACCTTGCTCAAAGAGTTTATAGACTACTAAAGAATATAATAGGCAAGATCAATAAATACAAGAAAATATGAGTAAATCAGTAAATACAAGATAATAAATATATATATATGCATATATACATATATGTATGTATTATAATAGAGGGAGGAAATACAACCAGAGGGATCAAGGAAGATTTCAAGTAGGAGATGGCACCCAAAATAAGTGTTAAAAGAAGTCAAGGATTCTAAGAGGTTTAGATGAGGGGGAAATACATTCCAGGAATAAGGGACAGCCTGAACAAAGGTACAAAAAGCAGAGAATTGAATATTGAGTTAGGGAAATAGGAGACAGGCCAGTTTTACTGAGCCTGGGGGGACATGCTGGGAAGTGATTTGAGCTAAGTTTGAGAAGGTAGGCAGGTGTCAGAAGGTGAAGGGCTTTGAATGCCAAACAGGAGAACTAGTTTTTATTTTTAAGGTGATAGGGAGCCACTGAAGTTTCTCCAATAGAATTTAGAAAGTACAGATCAGAAGAAGAAGGGATGGCCAGGAATATAAAACAGGACTATTGAAGTCTATTAAAAAAATCTTTGTTTGTTCCCTTCCAGATTTGGGTTTAGTCAGTCTCCCTTCAAAAGGTAATCATGCTCATGCTCAAACCCAGCAACCAACCCACCTTCCGGTGTGAGATATGGAAATGCCCCTCCTACCTGCTGTTTACTATCCTTTGACACATGGGGTTTATAGTTTTGTGCAGGCATTGCCAGAGCCTCCCTTCTCCCCTGAGTTGCCTTTTCCTGAGACCTTTCTGGTCCCTGGGTCTGCTTTCTTGCAGGGTCCCATCCTGACAAAATGCTATCTACCTTTTGGCTCTGTGACAGTCCTGATGCTCCCCCTGCTCCCCCTGGCAGTACACAGACTGCTTCCCAGGATTCTTGGATCCTCTGCTCAGTCTTGATTCCTCCTAATATTCTCTGTTATGCTGCTCCAGGCCCCAGGCTACCTGTGTGACTGCTTTCTTTCCCTTCTCTACCCCTCCCCACCCAACGCCAACCCCTCCACCCCACCATCTGTTTATTTTGGCTGAATCTTGTTCTTTTTTCCCCCTGTTCTGTGTGATGGGGAATAGTGGGTACTTCCGTTAGCCTGTCGAGCGCCTCCCCCCATCCCTGCCTTGTCCATCACTAAAAAAATTGTCTCCAGACCCACAGCAGCTCTGTTCAGCCTCTTCAGTCAGTTGAGTCCATCAACACATTTTTGCTTAGAAAGAGGCCTTTTACCTTTTGTAGACAACCCAGCTGACTCCATTCAGTCCCGATGCCCCCTAGCAAACCTGCACTCCCCCTCTGCCAACATTCCAACCACACAGTCATGTTCCTAATCCATAGCACAGCGGGCCTGGGACAGGGGGGTGGCATCACTAGAATTACATAGCTTTGGGAGGTTTGGTTTTTGTTTTCAGTTCTTATAAACACGGGGCTTTGCAAGTGGCTGCCACTGGAAATACATTAGGCTCTCATTTCTCGCCTGTTCTGAAGGGATCACACACTGAGCTCTGTTGGGTCACGTTTCAACTCGACAAACATTTACTAAAGCATCTTCCCAACAAAAGCTCGTAAGACAAAAGGTGACATAAAAGATGTCACTGAGGAAAAGGATGACCAGAAAAGTTGGTGGACCAATCAGAGAGTGAGAGCAAGACATAACAGATGGATGGAGGGACTCGCATTTCACTGGCATTAATGAAATATTAAAAGAATATGAGAAAGGCTTTGAGTACTTTAATCCTTCTTAAAGAACTCATTTAAAGGAAAGATATAGAAAAGAATTATACCAAAGGAGAAAGTGGTAATGGATTGAGATTTATATCACAGGAAGGAGTAGCCACTTCTTTAAGATCAGGAATCCGTCCATGTGTCTTTTGCAGTATTCATTCTACAAAGATGAAAAAAGATACATTTCTCAAGGAAGCGGGATGAGGACTGTTGTAGAAATAAGCTAAGTCTGCTCCCTCTGCTAGCTAAATATATATATCTCTACTTATTTCTACAACGAGACTAATATGGCACTTCTACAAATAAAGTAGAGAACTGGCCAAAAGTATCTGTCATAGAGAAAGAAACTCTAAACTACATCCCCAGAAGCTTGTGCGAGTGTTCCACAATGTGGAGTGCTAGGTGTTGAATGATTCCCCAGCAGTGGTATCATGCTCAAATACAAATGATCCCTACAGGATTTAGAAAACCACAAGTTAACATTATCTATGTTGTATTGTAGCTTTTAGGTTTCTAATCATTTCCTGATTATCACATTTTAATCTAGTTCAGGCTGACTTTTGCCAGCCGCTTGGGGTGGCCCCAAGTTTGACACCTCTGCCTGATTCCCCAGAATAGAAATTTTCAAAAGCACTTGGGTAATTCTTATGGGAACAGTAGAGATCCAGATGAAAGAAATGCATGTACCCAGAGAAAGGAGTTGGGGCAACTGTAGGACAGAGCCAGAGCCAGACACAATGCTGGTGAGCACAAGAACCAGCCTGCAAAAGGACCTAGGGGGCAGCCACAACAGGGAACAAGTGAGCACGCCTTAGCTATGAGGAAGCCACTGGAACAGTTGCCTGGAGCCAGTGTTCTACAGTTGACAACACCAGGTAACAAGCTTCTTTAGAACCTCATATGAATACCTGACATTCCCTACTTCCCACTGCAATACAAGGGCCAAGGAAATTAGTCAGGAATAGAACCAGTGTTCCTTGGGAGACATGTGTGAAGGGATGGATGGCAATCATTTGGGAATGAGTGTCTGGAGAATTTAATACTTGATTTCAATTCCATGTTATTACCCACAATTCTCTTTTGCTACAATCATTTGCTTTGGATTTATAATTATCTAATTTGGTTTAGTAAAAGAGGCATCAGTTCAAACTTATGAGTTATAAATTTAAATAAAGGATGATACCAAAAACCTGGGATTGGCTGAAAGAGGGAAAAACTTAAGAGAAAGGCTTTGAGGCTACATGAAATTAATCCTCTCCTATCCTAGTCCTACTATCATGTTTCTCTTACCCTAGTCCCACTACCATGGCAATTTTGTGGGCTCAGCCAGCAATTGTCACATCACCAGTTAGCTTCCAGATTCATTTATTTTCATGCATTTCCCTATTTCTATCACTATCCCTTCTTGTACTCATCCAGGGTGGAGTCACTCTTGACTTTACCTTCCTTCCTCCTCCCCCATATACAATGAGTTGCTAAGTTTTTTTCAATTCTGTCCAGAGCTTAGAACAGTACCTGCAATGTAGGTTCTCACTGACAGTCTCTAAAATACCTCTTCTATCCATCCTCTTCTCTCCAATCACATGGATTCTACCTTAGTAGAAGCAGTTAGAGGGTAAAGTCAACGGATGGCTAGACACAGAGCCAGAAAGATATCTGATAGTCACATGACTCTGGGTAAGTGATTTTACATATCTTGACCAAGGTTGTTTTATTTGTAAAATGAGGATAAAAATGGCACTTAGCCTTTAGGGTTATTGTGAGGTTCAAATGAGTTGTTCTTCATTTTCCAGTCTTGTTCAACTTGCCATGACCCCTTTTGGGTCTTTCTTGGCAAAGTTCCTGGAGTAGTTTGTCTTTTCCTTCTCTATATCATTTTACAGATGAGGAAACTGAGGCAAACTGGGTTAAATGACTTACCAAAGGTCACACTGTAAGTGCCTGAGGCCATATTTGAACTCTGGTCTTCCTGGCTCCAGGGCCAGCACTCTTTCCACTGAGCCACCTAGCTGTCCCCTCAAATGTAAAGGTTTATCAAATTTAAAGTTTACCAAGCATTTCACTTATATTAACTTACTTGAGTTAAGTAACTCAGCTTACTTGAGTTAATATATGTGAAATGCTTGGTAAGCCTTAAATTGCTTTAGCACTTTATATGTTTTAGTTATTATTTTTATTAGCTGTTCAGGCCCCATCAGCCTACTAATTAGACTCTGCTTCCAGAGAAGCAGAGAACCACATCTTTCACAATGCTACTATATTGCTATTGCTAAAACAGACAAGGCCATGGAACTCCCTTATTTAAAAATCCATAGTGGTTCTCTATTTCTTCTAGACAAAGATTTTTTAACCTTTTTTGGATCATGGATCCCTTTAGAAATCCGATGAAAGGGGCAGCTGGGTAGCTCAGTGGATTGAGAGCCAAGCCTAGAGACAGGAGGTTCTAGGTTCAAATCTGGCCTCAGACACTTCCCAGCTCTGTGACCCTGGTCACTTGACCCCCATTGCCTAGCCTTACCACTCTTCTGCCTTGGAACCAATACATAGTATTGACTTCAAGATGGAAGGTACAGATTTTTAAAAATTAAATTAAATTAAATTAAATTTAAAAAAAGAAATCTGATGAAGTCTGTGCATCTCTTCTTGAAAGAATAGTTTGTTGCCAATATTCATAATGGAAAGAAATACTAAATTTCAACTAGAGATTAGTGAAATCAAGTCAAAAAGTTTTTATTAAGCATTGGGCATACAAAGAAAGGATGAAAAAAGGTCTCAGAGTTCATAGTCTAATGAGGGAATTGACATACAAATATGTAATATGTACATACAAATATGTAATAAGATAAATTAAGAATGAACTAGAGGTAATCTAAGATTAACAAATATGTACATACAAATATGTAATAAGATAAATCTAAGATTAACCCTGGAAAGTCTTCTTGCAGAAGGTAAGATTTTAGCCAAAAATTGAAAGAAGCCAGGAGGAAGAGAAGAGGAGGGAGAGAATTCATCAGCATGGGGTAATGCTTGGAGTAAGGAGATGGAATGTCTTCTGCAAGGACCACATTAATCCTTTACTTGTTCAGTTTTCAGTCATGTCTGACTCTTCCTGATTCCATTTGGAGTTTTTTTTAGCAAAGATATTGAAGTGGTCTGCCATTTTTTCCCAGCTCATTTTACATATGCAGAACTGAGGCAGACAGGATTAAGTGACTTGCCCCGGGTCACACAGCTAATAAGTGTCTGAGGCAAGATCAGAACAAAAGACCTTTTGACTCCAGGCCCAGCACTTTATCTACTGTGTTAGATATCCATTAATCCTTTATAAAGGATCTACAAAACAAACAAACAAAAAACACAGAAAAGAATTGTACACAAGGAGAAAGTGAGGGTGGACTGAGATTTTTATAATGGAGAAGATGAGATCACAAATCCATCCAAGTATCTTACAAGGTGTTTTGTGCTGGGAAATTTGATTATCTTTTTTTGACTTTATTCTGCATCAGTTCATACAAATCTTCCCATTTGTCTCTAAATTATCCAATTTGCTATTTCTTTTTGAGGAGGGGAGGAAGTTAATGGGAAGGGTAGAGATCTAAGATTTCACCAGAGTAGAGTTCCTTGTGAGGAAATAATGCAGTCTGATACTTTCCTTAAACTTAAGGAAACTTAAACTTAGTCTAAGACAGGTGCAGGGGCATTGAAAGAGTAAGTGACTTTTTCTGGGTTACATAGTCAGTATATGGACTTGCTCCAAGGTGTTCCTAAGTCCAATGTATCTCCTATGCCACACTTCCTCTCTTGCTATTTCTTATTACACAATAATATTTCATTATATTTATATACCATGGTTTGGTCAGATGTTTCCCAATTACCTGGCACTTGTTCTCAGTTCTGTCTACCACAAAAACAAAACAAGTTACTATGGATATTTATAATGTATATAGAGACTGCTGGGTCAAAAGATATATGCAATTTAGTCACTTTTCTTGAACAATTTCAAATTTTTTTACAGAATAATTGATCCATTTCATAGCTTTTCACATGCTGGTCTTCTCATAGCCCCACTCAATGTTAACCATTTCCATTTTGGAGTTACCTTTGTCAGTTTTCTTGTTGAAAGATGAAACTTCAGAGGTTTTAAAATTTTTCCACTCTCTTACTATTATTTAGAACATTGTTCAACAAACAAAATCAATGCAGCTAGAATAAGAAAACAGAAGAACGCTACACCCAATAACACTGATAAAAAGTCTGCTATCTAAGATATGTAAGGAATTGGCACAAAATATATAAGATCAAAAGCTATCAACTACCATATGGAAAAATGTAAGTTATTTTGGTAATATCCTACAGACTCTTTATAGCCCACATGCACCCCTTCCTTTACATTATCTGCAATTCTTAATCTTTAGCAATTGTGGTATTCTATGATTCACAGTCATATGACATTACTAGAAGAAGACTAATGTTGAAAAGATGGGTCTTTGGGTCAGAGATCAGACTAGTATCATTGAAATCACTGTAATGCAGCTTGTACTTCTCTTAATTCTACTCTAGGCTCCAGCTAACAATGCATCATTATCAAGAATCTGTGATTTCTTCTGTGTAGGAACTCTCTCTGCTTTCACCTAAGGCAAACAATAAGAGGGATTAAGGAACTAGCCTATGATTATACAACTCATTAATGCCAGAGGAACAACTTGAACTCAGGACTTTCTGATTCAAAAGTCAGCCTTTGCATTCATCCACTATATTATGCTGCCTCTCTAGCTAAAAATACAAAGGAGTAATAAAGTGCTAGTGGTCCTGACAGCAAATGCTCCCATGGTACATTGGAGGCAGATGTTATTTTATAAATGACTTCTGATTCTAATAATAATTTGCCTTATTATAGTAATTTCCAAGAGCCTTTCTTCTTTCTTTACAAGAGCCATGAGAACAAGGTAACACAAATTCTATTACTGTCCTCATTTTCCAGATGAAGAACCTGAAATGCAAAGTTGAATGACTTGCCCAAGGTCACAAGGTAAAGTGATAGAACTGAAACAATAACCCAAGTCTTCTAATTCTTAGCCTTGTACCCAAATCCTTTAGCTTTTATTGCTCTTTCCTTCTTGGAATAACTTTGTCTATTTTAGAATTAATAGGATTTCATTATGATGTTATTTGATATTAATATCAGTGATATATTTGGAACAATATTTAATGTAATTTAACATGATTACATTTATATTTTTATTCATTTGAATATCTACTATATAACTCCAGGAGAGTATCAGCTCCTTAAGCACAGGAACCATTTAACTCTTGCCTTTGTATCTCTAACACCTACAATTGTACTTTGTGAGAAGATGAATGGAAATAAGTTGAAACTTAAACTAAGCTGTTCTGCTACTTGTTAGCAATTCTGCTAGTGGATAAGGTCAAAACATTTGGCTAAAACTGCCTTGGGAGTCCCACCTGATCTCTGTCTTCTATTTTTGTCTCTTACTGCCACCAGATAAGCATCGACCATAAGACGGGCCAGTTTCTGGGGAGCCCTTCTTAAGGGCCAGTATTGGCACACCAGTTAATACGACCAAACACTCCTATGGGCTGCAGCTGGGGAGCTGGGCTGCTTTAATGAAATGCCATGGCTGACATCCATCAGTGATCAGCAAATTACTATATCGTGTGTGTTGTCACTTAATTTAATGGTTTCTTCATTTACTCGTTAGGGGATCTTAGCACATGAAAATAGTGTTTAGAATAACTCAATAATTAGCTATGGGGACAAAACGATTTTTTAAAGTTCAACTACTTGCCAATAAAAATCATGGAGCAGTTGCCTGCATAGGAGGACAGAATGTATTCCTAAAGTATCTTCTATAATAAATGATCAAGGGTAACATAAAATTATAATTTACTAACTTATTGGTTGTTGATAGACATCAGCTTCGTGTTAGAAATAGACCACCATAAAAACACAAAATGCATGTATATGTACCTTCTCGGCTTGAGTCCTGGTTCTTCTACTTCATAACTGTAACCTTGAGCTAGTTTCTTGATCTTCCTGAGACTCAATATTCCTCATCAATAAAATGACTATGATAATAATCATTGGAACTTTTCAGCACTTTAAGGTTTGCAAAGGACTTTTCTTACAACAACTCTATGAAGTATGTGACAGAGATATCATTAACTCCACTTTATAGATCAGGAAACTGAGGCTCAGTGTAGCAGTTTGCCTAAGATGAGACTGCTAATATATCTTTAAAAATAACAATTATCTCACACATTAAAATTTTTTTACATCTACTATCTTATTTAACCCTCACCCAACACTGTGAAGTAAGTACCATTATTAACCCCATTTTTAAGATAAGAAAACTGAGGATAAGAGATATTAAGTCATTTGCCAGGTCACAGAGTAGGCCAAAATATCAAGACCAGTGGTCCATCCTGCTGCCTTCCATTCTCTCTCTCTCTCTCTCTCTCTCTCTCTCTCTCTCTCTCTCTCTCTCTCTCTCTCTCTGTCTATCTGTCTCTCATGATTGCTGTGAAGATCTGAGATAACATGTGAGAAAGCTTCGAAGGCTATAAAATATTATACAAATGTAAACTACTATTTTTATTAAAAAGGTATTTCGGTAGGCATTAAAGTAGTCATTTCTGACTTGTGTTAAATGTCAGAGGGCCCATGTGTAGCTATTTCATGAAATCACAAGATCTTGAAGTTGGAATTGACCTTGGAGCCTGACTAGTACAAATCAGACCTGAACAAAAATCCTTTCTACCACAGCATACCTGACAAGTGACCATGGAGCCTATGCTTAAAGACTTCTATCAAGGGGCAAAATATGACCTCCCAAGGCAGTCCAGCCCACTGTTAGTAGCACTAATTGCTTATTGATCTAAATCTAATTTTTCCCATACCTTTTCCAATTTTCCCAGCAGTTTTTGTCAAATAGTGGGTTCTTATCCCAAAAGATGGCATCTTTGATTGAACACAAGATTGCTGAGGTTATTTACCTCAAGTCTATTCCATTGATTCACCCTTCTGTCTCTTAGCCAGTACCAGATTGTTTTGATGACCGCTGCTTTATAGTACAGTTTAAGATCTGGTACTGCTAGACCACCTTCCTTCACATTTTTTTTCATTAGTTCCCTTGATATTCTTGATCTTTTGTTCTTTCAGATGAATTTTGTTACTATTTTTTCTAATTATTTAAAATAGTTTTTGGTAGTTTGATAGGAATGGCAACCATTTGCCAATAAAGAAGTTTTCCTTCACATCAAGCCTATATCTGCCTTTCTGCAATAGCCATTGTGTCTAGTTTTCTCCTCTAGAACTAAGGAGAACAAATCTAATCTCTTTCCTACAGAATAGTCCTTTACATTTTTAAAAGATAACTATAGAGTCCCATCTAAGTACGCTTATCTCCAAGCTAACCAGCCCCAGTTTCTTCAACCAGTCATCAGTGGCCTGAAGTTGAGGTCTTCCACCATATTAGTCACCCTCCTTGGTTGTCAGGTAGCTGAGGACACACATGGAATCCCATATCAGGAATCAGGGGATGAGAAAAGAAGGAATAGATCAGAAAGAAAATATTTCATCACCCAACTGATCCAATCCCATCCCTAAGTTACCCACCATTAGCACTTTGGATAGTTCATCTGGTTCCTAGTCCTTATCAGCTTGGATGGCAAGACAGGGAAAAGGTCAAAACTCAGAAGGAAACAGATAGGGATTTGGGGCCATCTGTCCTTTCTGTATGTGCTATATAACCTGTGCGAAAGAGGAACCTCTTATCCATGGAGCCCCCCTCGAAGATTAAGCAGAACCCTACCAAACTTCAGTCAAACGAAATGTTCACCTTGTCTCTTGATCTGATTAATTTAACAATGTGTAATAGAGAGCTAAGTAGGATTTTTTTAAAAACTTGAACCTGTATTATTGAAATTCTTCCTCAAATGAATTAGTTCATTTTTATTCTGTAATTTAAATACATTATATTGAATGTAATTGACTTCTTTCTTTGGTGATTGTGAATTTGAGTAATCAATCATTAGTTACAATTATCAAGAACTGTAAATACAAATGACACAGGAGATTGATCTGAGCCTTCCCTGAGCAAAGGCTAGTCCCTTAGAAGGATTTCTTCCTTTCTAAATCTCTGAAAGCAGCATTCTAAATGCTGCTCTCTGACCTTTCTTCACTGGACCAAACACCAACCCCTTCACACTTATCTACATCACTCTTATCCACATAGGATAATCAATGGTCAAAGAACATTTTAAAGTGCCTACTCTGTGCCAGTCCCTGTGGATACAAATACAAGTAAAAACAAAATTCCTGCCCTCAAGGAGTTTACAGTATACAGAATCATAGATCGAGATTTGGAAAGGGTCTTTGAGACCTCATTTTATGGAAGATAAAAATGAGATCCAGGGAAATTAAGTGATTTACCTGAGCTCAAATAGGGAGCAGTTATCAGAGGTAAGATCTGAGCCCACGTCTCTATTGTGCCAAGCTGTCTTTGATTTTTGTAATAAATGTTGAACCTGGAGTCAGGAAGAACTGAGTTCAAATCTAGCCTCATTCACTCACTAGCTGTGTGATCCTGGACAAGTCATTTACTCTCTGTTTGCCTCAGTTTCTTCATCTGTAAAATAGGGATAAAAATCACATCTACCTCCCAGAACTGTTGTCAGGATAAAATGTGACAACATAAAGCCCTTTGAGAACTTTAAATGCTAGTTATCATCAGTAATAATAATAATACTGTGCTAGCTATCTGCCATCTTTCATTTACTCTAGATAACGAGCCTACTTCCTTTTCTGATCACAATCACCCTTTGGGATATTTTCCATGACATTTCTCACATGTAAATAAAACTTCATTGACAATATGCTGCATCTTCTATACAACACATCTTACCACTAACCTTTGGTTTACTATAACTGATTCTTTTGAATCTGATGTGTTCCATGATTCTCAACCAAAGAGCACCACTGAGAAAATGTGGATACTAATGAGACAGGTAGGGGCAGTGAGGTGGCTCAGTAGATAGAGAAGCAGACCTGAAGTTAGAAGATCGAGGGTTCAAATCTGGTCTCGGACGCTTCCTAGTTGTGTGACCCTGGACAAGCCACTTAACCCCCATTGCCTAGCTCTTACTGCTCTTCTAACTTAGAACGAATACACACTACTGATTCTAAGACAGAAGGTAAAGGTTGTTTTTTTTTTTTTAAGGACATGGACTTTTAAGGCAGTAAACAGCAATTTGGGATCGCTGAAAGGACCATATTAATTCCCAAATATAATTCAACTGCAGTTCTTTCTCCTATGCAATGTTACGTAGGGTCAGCTCATTGTCAGTCAGCAGCAGTCCTCAGATAGATGGCAGACCAACAGTTAGGCAGCTAGACAAATAAACAGATAGTTAGAGGAATAGATGAAGAGGTGAATGGATAGAAGGATGGAGGAATAGATTGAGGAGACTACTCACCTGGCTGTGTATCTCAGCCTGGACAATAAGCTTTTTTAAAATCCACTTTGTTTTACTAGTGTGGTTGGCTATGTCCATCTCTTCTGCATTACTTTAAAATTCAGAGGAAGCTGAAAAGCTGAAAAGTGTTCCAGTGCTCATTGTAATTAATTAGTAAATGATATTTGTGAATGCAAGAATTTAGAGAATGCTTCTGTTAATAAGACATTCTTTTGTTTCAACTCTGTTTTGGATGCTTTCCATGAAAGAAAGAAATGCCTTATATAAGCATATCCCTGCCTAATGCTTCACTTTATGCTGACTCTTAAGGGATCATCAAAGATATCTCTTATAGTTCTTACACAGTTTTAATGTATGTGTGGGAGACACCTTGCTTGAGGAAAAAAGTCTTTCATTTTGCACCTTGTTCTGTTGTTTCATTTTTTTTAATATAAAAAATTGGCAGAGTTGGGCCATATATCCTTCATACTTCTCTATCAGTTGTATACTATGAAGATATAGTCATGTGAAAGTTGCTTGTGTCTTTCTCACATTTTCATCAAGGAGAACCTCCATGCATGTGCATAGACCACATTAGTTAAACATTTTTAGTGATGAGAAAGACAATTTTTCTATATGTTGTAATTTGCTGCTTTCTTCTAATTAGCCCCGTATTCCCCTAAATTCCAGGGAATAGGGTCTGTTTAATCAAACTTTAGTGTTGTATGGAAAGGTGCTCGTGTATCTCCTTGTTTTTCTATTTTCCTATGCCAATAGACACCAGACTTGTTACATCCAATGAGTCTGAGCTGAAGGTTGCTTCCCACTGTTGTGCTATTAGGTTAAATAGCAGATGAGGATGGATGAGATGGAGATGGAAGTTTGGGGGAATTGCCAAAGCTAGTCAGTGCTCCTCAGATTTGATCTTGAACTTTAAGCCTGGATAAGAGATTACTAAAATAGGATTAGAGAACATTAAGATCATTTTGGAGACCAAGAGAGGAGAGAGAAGAAATCTGAGACTCAGGATACTATAAAACATTTCCCTTGGTACTCTGCCCCCATCCTTTCAGTGAGAAGCATCAGCAAATCCACATGTTTGGTCTGACCTTTTAGTAGGCTGTACCATGACAGGGGACAGCTTAAGCAGGTGGTTATCGTCATTGATGATACCAGGGCTGGGGCTGAAATGTTTTCATTGGGAGGGACAATTAAAGGAGGCAGATGGGATGGCCATAAAGACTCCCACCTACCGTCCGTGAAAAACTAGAAATACAAAGCAAATGTGAAAATATAGCTCAGCCTGGGGAAGAAAAGGTGAATACACAGCGGGACGCCTGAGCTATGCCAGCCCAACAATCATCTCAGGCTTGTCACTCATTAAAAAAAAAAGAAGAAGAAGAAGAAGAAGAAGATTACTACTCATTTCTGAATAAAGAAGAAACCTGTACAAACAGACCTACCAATTTGAGGACGCCCACACACTTGTCGTGGATTCCTAGAAAGGCAGATATAATTTAACCGGGTGTAGTAGAGTGCACTCTTTGGGGCATTTTTATGACACCTTTAACACCCTCAATGGCTGATCTCTCCATGTGACAGGAGTTTACCACATTCATTGCACCAGACAAGGATTAGGGGAGTAAAATTAGTCATGTATGTAAATTATAATCACGTTGAATAGTTGTATGTGCTCATTTAGGCATTTTAGCAGTGTGTGATGTTATCCTCTCTGCAGGACTAATAAGCATTAGCTGTAATGAGGTCAGTCAGTCAGGCAGGCATTATCATGGGATTTAATTGGGACACTGGTCTCTGCTGAAGTGAAAATTAATAACTTTTGTCAATGTTCTGGTGAAATGTTCTGTCTTATTAAACTATGAGGGTCAATTAGAAAGCATTATGTAATAAAGTCCCCAGCAGCAGAACTCAAATTGAGTTATACCACAGCCGTTATTCCAGGGCAATTGCATTTGAAAATGGAAAACCAGGGTGCCATATGGAGGATTCGGGTCATATTTACAAGCATCGCATGTTAAGGCTTCAACAAGAAGGAAACAATTAAACGTAATACTGAAATAAATCAGCCCGCTGCAAGTGCGAGGCGATGCCAAAGGGCCGCAAGCAGGCTTGTGCCCTGGTCAGGGTGACGCTGCAAAACAGGTCTTGTTTATAAGCCTTGTTTGGGCTCTCCATCCCTGTAGATCACTTGACGCAGTCAAAATCTGGGGCACACCTGGAAGGTAACAGGCCTGCCTGCACACACTGACTCGTATAAATAACACTTTATTGTGTGGCTATTAAGACCAGAGATTGCTTTTATTAAAGGGCAAGTTATTGTGGTACAGCAAATTAAAGAATTTTAAAGCAGGCTAAACAGCCTCCGATATTCCCTATTCAGTCATGTTTTACAGTACTTTAAATGGGCAGTATATTGTTAGGGAGATATAAAATCTCTGCCAGGCTCAGAATCTGAGGAGAGAGAGCAGTGCTAGGGCGCCCCAGCCAGGCGAGATTGGAGAGTGGTGGGGGAATGGCGACGTGAGGATTGGGGTGATCACAAGCCCAGAGAGGCTGGGGGTACCAAAAGGGAGTTTTCCCTCCCGTCCTAGCAGAAAAGTGGTGATGCTGGGCTGGAGAGCACTTAAAGAGGGCTGTATTTGGATTAACCCATCACTTAAGACCTGCCGATTCTTATCTATTTATTCCACATTATCCTTTCTGCTGAAAGTGCCACTCATTAACGAAGGATGCTGAAGTCAGGTTATGTCCTCTTTAGTCTTGACTCTGGTCAGGTTTTACCATAAAAGCAGAGGCTAATAATAATTTCAAGGCTGTTGAGTAGAGGGCACACATCAGTGGTGTGGAGAATGCCACATAGGCAAACAGAGAGAAGACTCTTCTTCAAAGACCTTTTTCCTTGCCACATATTAAAACTGTTCAGTATCGATCCATAGAGGACTGGCATTTGTGATCATCTATTGATGTGCCACAGGAGAAACTGAGTCATAGTGTTCAGTGAGTCAGGAGCAAAGTCAAAAATAAAACTCAAGTTGATGAACACAAGGGCTTAGATCACTGGATCTGTGAACTGGTCCATGGGAGCATGTGGACCTCCAGCATCGCTGATCACAACCTATCCATGACTGCCTGTTCTGTGCAACTCTTCTTCTTAGTATCTAGTCAATAATATCTATCATTATTATCTTGTCAAATTATCATTATTAATCATCGTCATTATCCATTTATAAAATGGGTCAGAATTAGATGGTTTTGAATGTTATATTAATGGATTGAAAGAGATCAGATTATAAGCTTTATATATTCTCACAGTTTTGAAAAAGTTTAGGATTCGCTTGAGAGCTAGAAGCAGGGGTGTCCTGGATCCAGCCATACTGATCCCCAAGAGTCAATTGTTAAATTTTCAAGATGAGAATTTACACCTTGGAAACTGGCAAATCTCACAGATCAGGGTTTGATTGATTGTTCTGTTGATTGTCTAGACCTAAGAAAGTGATGGAGAAAATGTTAACAATTCAGATTAAATTTAAAAGCATGTTGTGAATTTTGGAGAACTTGCTGTTAAACATTTACCAGCACACTATTCTCTGAAAGACACCTTAAAGATTATCTAGTCTGCCCTTCTCATTTTATAGGTGAGGAAACATGGCTAGCGAGGTTGTGTGCCAGTCCAAAGTCTTGTACGTAGGAAGGGAAAGAAAAGAATTTGAACTTGGGTCTGCTGACTTCAAATCTTGGGTTCTTTCCATTATACTATCCTTTCCAAAGTAGACGGGCTCCTAAAAAAATAAAAATTCTTTGAATAATATTCTGTTTTCCTAATTTATTCAGAAAAAACTACTTTTGGGCAGCTAGGTCATACAGTGGATAAAGTACTAGATTTGGAGTTAAGAAGACCTAAAATCAAATCCTACCTCAGATACTTCCTAGCTGTCTACCCCTGAACAAGTCACAGAACAAGTCATTTAACTTCTGAGTCCCAGTTTCCTCATCTAATAAAATGAAGATAATACTAGCACCTATCTCTCAGGGCTGTGAGGATCAAATAATAATGTCTTTAAAGCACTTCTCAAACCTTAATGCTATATTAATTCTTGTGGTAGTGGTGGTGGTAGTTATATCGGTAGCATTACACATATAAATTGGCTGCAGGAAATTGTTTCTCTAAAGTAGTTTGAGACTTTTGTGCCTATTGTTATTGTTGTTCAGTTGTGTCCAACTCTTCATGACCCCATGGGTCATGGCATGCCAATATTGTCCATGGAGTTTTATTGTCAAAGATGCTGAAATAGTTTGCCATTTCTTTTTCTGGTGATTAAGACAAGGGTGAAGTGACTTGCCCAGAATCACACAGCTAATGAGTATATGAGGCAAAATTTGAACTCGGGTCTTCCTGATTCCAGACCCAGCATTCTGTCCATTGAGTCACCAGCTGCCCATTAAATAGCTGAAATATACAACATTTCACCTAATAAAAATGATATATTATTTGAAAAGTACTTGGCATAATGCAAAGCACATAGTAGGCATGTAATATCCCTTCCCTTTCTCTTTGCCTAGGAATAGCTCATGGTATAGTATATGAGTTATAGACCTGGGGTCAACAAGACCTGAGTTCAGATTTGGACTTAGATACTCACTAGTTGTGTGACTCTGAGCAAGTCACTTCACCACTATTTGCCTCAGTTTTCTCAACCATAAAATGGGAATGATAATAGCACCAACCTCATAAGGTTGTTCTGAAAATCAAATAAGATCATTTTTGTAAAAAAACAAAAACAAAACTTAGCACAGTGCCTGGCACATAGTAGGAACTATATAAATGTTTATTCTCTTCCTCCTAATATGTGTGGTAGAAAGGCAATGAGGTGTGGCAAAAATAAAGTGGATGAACTAGATTCTAGTCTTGCTTCTGTCAATAGAGAGCTGAGCAGCTTTGGGGAAATCACTTCAAGAAACTGAGGCCCATAGATATTATCTGTCAAATGAAGGTGTTGATGAAATGAGCTCTAAGGGCCCTGAAGCTCTAAAATCCCACTGTATCCTGAAACACAATTACATACAGAAAATGAAAGAAAAATGGCTTCCAGAAATTATAGACCTGGGAGCTTGATGTCAATCCCCAGCAAAATTATAGAAGAAATTATTGAAGAGATGAGTGTGTGTGTGAGAGAGTGTGTAGAGTAGAGAAGTGTCTACATTTCCTTTGCTTGCCAAAGTCTTTGATATTTTCGTAGGTGAGATAGAGAAATGTAGACTAAATATGAAAATGGTAATAGATTCAAAAGAAGAGAGATTGAGTAAAAAAATGTATCTTCTCTAAACCTAAGTTTCACAGAATCCCCAAATTAAAAGGAACTTCAGAAGACATCTTAGTCCATCCACACCAGACCAAGAAATGCTCTACAATATACTTAACGAGTCATTAACCAGTGTCCCATAAAGCCCTCCGATGAAGGGAAACCCATCACCTTCCAAGGCAATAATCAGTCAACAAATATTTATTAAGTTCTGATTATGAGACAGACTCATTGAGGAAACAAGGAAAGGTAAAAAACAGCCCCTGCCTTCAAAGGGTTTCTATTCTAATGAGTAGCCAATTCCAATTTTGGACAGTTCTACTTATTAGGAAATTCTTCCTTGTATCAAATCTAATTTGCCTTGGTGCTTCCTTTGAGACCAGTTTCCTCACTTGTAAAATGAGAATATAGGATTAGATGTTTTCTAAGATCCCTTCTAACACTAAATCTATAACTCTCTTTCTTATGACTTGTACAGCCTTAACAAAAGAACTTTGATCAAAGGATCATTTTCAACCTGGAGAAAAGTGTCACTACCCTCGTCAACATTTATATCAGTGACTGGGATGAAGTTATAGATGACCCTGCTCATCCAACTTTCAGATGACACAAATCTGAGAGGGATAACTGATATGAAGAATGACAGACTCACTAACCACTAAGTTTTTGACAGCTGAAACCATGAGGCAAATCTAACAAGATGAAATTGGATAGGAATAAATGTACAGTCCTTTGCTTAAGTTTTAGAAAATCAACTGTGCACATCTTGGTTGAGGAAAGTGTGATAGCAATTCATATAAGAAAAAAAAGGGGAAAAGGGAGAATTTTATTGGCAATATGCATAATTGGTGGGATGTGTACTTTATAATGGTCACATTACAACTGGGTTATACTATTCAGTTCTGGACCTCACTCCTTAAGAAGAAAACAGTGTTAAAAAGTAGGTAGATGAGCAGGAAAATGAAGAAGTTTGACATCATGTCAAACAATTGAAGGACTTAAGGCATTTAGCAAGAAGAGAATATTACTATGCTGTAAGAAATTATGGACATAAAAGAGAAGCATGAAAAGACTTATTTGAAATGATGCACCATAAAGTAAATTGAACCAGGAAAGCAGTATACACAGTGACCACAACAACGTAAATAAAAAAATAATATCGACAACACAATTGAACCTGAATGATGTGAAATCCTAAGACTAAGCTCAGATCCAAAAAAAGAGATATGAGAAATGACCAACCTGCCTTCCTCCTTTCCAAAAACAAGGAACTGTAGGTATTAAACATTATAGTAAAGGACTTGATATGTTAATTTATTTTGCTGAACTGGCTTTTTTCTCTTTTTTCTTTTTTGTTTTAAGGAACAGCCCTCTGGGAGAAAGGGGAAGAAGAATATTTTGGGAAATACAGATGATGCAAAAATAAATAATATTGACAAAAACATTAAAAAAATCACAATTAAAAGGTTTGACATTGCATCTTTAGGTACACAGTAGTCTGAGCTCCAACATCAACTCTAAAGTCAGAAGCTGATAGCTACATACACCAAATGGTATTTATAAAACTATCATAGAGTTTTCACCATAAATTTTTAAATATCCATCTCTGTCCTTTAATAAACTAGGGTCCTCTGGCTCACTTTAGAAGACATTGTGGCTCTCAAAAATCATATAGAATTAGAATACCCTTGAAAAAATAACAAAGATAAAATTACTATGGGAAAAGCTCTGAGAAATTCACTGAAGAAGTCTGCTCAGTCTTTGTGTGTTGTGGTGACAGACTGAAGAGCGAGGATCCAGAGCTCCTGGGACGGATGATTTTTTGTGGAAATAGGAAGCCTTTTCTAGGAAGATGCCCACTTGCCCAATTGTGCCAACACTACCACCTGCCACTCTAGAAAAGCAGCTCTATCCCTATGGGTCTTGAGGCTGTGCACAAGGTGCTTAACCCCCTCTAAGGCTCAGTTTCCTCATCCATAAAATGGGAATAATAATATATCATTCACCTCATGGGTTTGTTGGGAAGAAAACTGTAGAATATGCATTATCATGAATAATAACCATTTTTAGAGTCTCCCATTAAAATGCAGATTCCCCTGGGAGTGCTTATACTATAAACACTTTCTGCTAATGCCTTAATTATTAGTTTACCACTTAACAGAACACAAGTGGAACACAGAATAAGGAGCTAAATGGTGCTTCCTGGGAGAAGGGTGTGAACATGGGATTAAGGAAAGGGGGTGACAGGGAGCTGAGTGAGCAAGAAACTAACAAAATAGGCATCTGTGTAATACTACAGTTAAAAAATATGTTTCATCTTATGCTCTTAGAACCCTTGTTGAAATAAAAAGGGCAATGGAGGCAGTTAGATGGCTTGGTGGCTACTCTGTCACTTCATACCATGCAACCATGGATCTTCTCTGAGGTCAATTTTCTCATCTATAAAATGGGATTTTGCAGGGTAGTTAGGTAGCAGATCTAGAAATGGGAGGTCCTGAGTTCAAATCTGACCTCAGACACTTCCTAGCTGGATGACCCTGGGTAAATCACTTGACCCCCATCGCCTACCCCTTATCGCTCTTCTGCCTTGGAACCAATACACAGTATTGATTCTAAGATGGACTGTAAGGGTGGTTTAGTGGTTTTTATGATAGGATAAGTATTTTAATGTACATTTTATGGATGAGGAAATGGCATCAGAAAGGAGAAATAAGGGACCTAGTGAAATGTATTATAGATAATAAAAGGCAACCTAGCAGTGTGGCAAGATCAACAGAATGCTGTTTGGCACCAAGATGCCCAGATTCAATCCTACCTCTGGCATTTGATAGTTGAGTGACCCCAAATAAGTCACCTAACAGATAAGTGTGTTGAGTGTCTCCCCAGAACTTAGCTCCTAAATCAGAGGCAGATTAAGATCCCCTTTGACAGAGGGAGTTCCCACACCAGGAATTCTATAAGCTGGCAAAGTCCTAGATGCTCCGCAGAATTTGCCTGACAAGGCGCAGAGCCTGCACTCAAGTCAGCTACCTAGCCCCTCTCCCACACTTTCTTTTCTGCCCCTTAGCGCATGGGGTCACCATTCCTTTTACCCCACAGATCCATTTGGCACTGGGGAAAAGAGGGGACGAGACTCTCATCTGAGCATATGGCCTCCAGACAGTCTATTCTGCCTTCCTCTATAACGCCTCCGAGACAATGAATGGGGCTCCCACTACAGCACTGCCTGCCATGACTTGTGCTGTCTCGGGTCTTCACTGATCCTTCTTCTTAATGTGAGTAGAAAGACTTCCATCATTCTCCCTCCCACCATAAGGGTTTCTGGTCCATTTGTGCTGGGGCATCCCTGGGGACCCCATTTCGGTTTAGGGAGAGAATTTTTTGGCACTGTTCTCTGTCTGACAGATCAGACTGAAGAGGGAATTCCAGCCATTTGTTGGGTTGTCTCATTTTTGTTATTTATGAGAAAAGGATCTATTCTCCTAACAAAGGCAACAGTAAATTTCAATATCTGTAAACGATAAGCCTTTAGATTTTTGTTGGAAGACAGAAACCTCCAGTTATTTCTGAAATAATTTGTCTAACTTATGATATGCTTACCACCCAAGGGACATATATATATACATATATGTGGTGAACAAAATTCACCCCTCAATATTTAATATATTTTTGGCTTCCAAGTACATTAGTTGTCCCTGCGTCCATTCTAGTCTGAGGCTGCCACTTACCATTTACTCCTACAAAGAACTGGAATCCTTCTCCTATCCTCTTACCTGGAAAAAAAAAAGACACCTACCCATGAGACCTGGTCACCCAAACCACTCATCCCCACACACTTAATTTCACAGACAAATGCCTTTCCAGCCATGCATTACCACCGAGCTCCCAGGCCCGTATTTTCCAAATAGCCTTTTCCTTTATCTTTCAAGTCAAAGGACAAGAGGTTGATATCAGCCCCCAATTCGCCATCCCCAAGAGAGAGAAGACGCAGTGAACTCCTTTGACCTGGCCTTGTCAAGGTGGGATACGACTTGATTAAGCCCTCTTCGGTGTGACCTATGCATTTCCTCACACGGATGCCCAGAAGAAACACCCTTGCACGGAGGGTGACACGTATGTTGCCTTCAGGCATGCGTCAGGGCTTGGGGGAATGGTCCTTCCCTCTTTTCCAGGAGCTGTGTCTGCTCTTTCCCCTCCGGATTCAATTTCTTTCTCTCTCCCTCTCCCCTTTCTGTTCCCCCAGGACTGATTGCCTTGGGGCCTGCCAGTCTCCAGGAAGACTGACACTGGGGATTTGTGCTTTACTTTTGCTATAAGTGAGTAGTTTCAAAAGTGCTGACTCTCCTGCATCTTTCCATCCACAGAGACCTGCCCGCATGCAGTGCCAGTATTCGGTGCCAGGTTAGCCATTTTGGAGTTTTCCCTGCATGATAGAGTTTTGGAAGGTGTACCCTGGCACTTAGAAAAACAAGCTTTATGAACCAGCTAGAGGCAGATTCATGAAGCACTCACCTTTCAAGCAATATATATACATGCACACACACACACACACACACACACACACACACACACACACACACACACACAAACTGTTAGAGACCATTCTAAAGAATCCAATCAGTTCTTAAACCAGCTTTAAAAAGGAATAAAAATTCCTCAATCTCTTTGATGATATTCAAAGGGCCTTTTTAATATATGAGAAGACATGTTCTAAATTCTTAACACTTAGTGTCACCAGTCCTTTTTTCCACTAAACCATCTTAATTCCATAATTTAGAAGGCCTCGAGAAGTGGAAGGATCAAACTGCAGTATAATTGGCCATCCTGTGGCTGCCAAGGGTTGGATTTGATCCCCAATAAAGCCTGGGAACTTTTCCTACCTTCCCTACCCCCTCAGGATAGCTTTTGGGGAGATGTGAGAGGAGGGAGTCCAGTTGGTGGGAGGCTATCTAGTCTATAGGGCCTTTGACAGGAGAGCTGAGCTGCCCCCAGGAAAATGTTTGCTATCCATTTTGTACTGACACTTCAGGAGAGAAGTACAATTTCTTTTGTGATTGGAGGTAATGTAATCTACAGGAAAATCAATGTGGGTTTACGGGAGAATCACCAAACTGATCTGGGAGCCCAGAGACACTGAATCATGTCAGAGAGGGAGAAGAACATCAGCCAGTCAGTTCCCGGCTGGGCCTTTGGGACTGAATTCATTTGGATATTTTTGATCCTTGAGCTCCTCTGGGCGCCGCATTAGCTTGGATGACTTGGTCCCTGTCACTTCCATGGAATGAGTGATAAGGCACTTGGCTGCAAGGATTTCCCGGAGAAGTTAAAGGAAGCTGTGGTCCCCTTATCCAGTGACTGTCAGGCTGGGTAAAAATAAAAAATATATATCTTTTAAAGCAAGAGACAGAGAGAGATAGAAAGAGAGACAGAGCTAGAGAGAGACAGAGGGAGAGAGATAGAGAGAAACAAAGAAAGAGAGAGAGGCAGAGAGGGAGAAACACAGAGAGAGACAGAGACAGAGAAACAAAAAGAGAGAGAGAGAGAGAGAGAGAGAGAGAGAGAGAGAGAGAGAGAGAAGAGAAAAAAGAGAGAGAAAGAACGACTACAACCTCTAAAAATATCTAAACATCTGATGGAAAATCCTGACCAGCTTGTTCAGCTTATTTCAGCAACAAATAGCGGGTATCACCCTGTTAGGACTGGGAACCACCATAGCCCATGATCCAGAATGAGATTTTGTACTCTTATGTATGCCAGGTTTCCCCAACACTTCTTTCCCCATGCTAGCAACTTGCCCCTGTCAATCACCTGATTATTACACATTTGGTTCTTGCCTACTTACTGCCCTTGTCCCCTTTCTGAAGATGCTTTTGGGGATGGACAATTCATACTGTTATGTAGTAAATTTGTTTGCACCTCATTATATCAATTATACGGGGAAATTGCTGTGGTAAATAATTGGTTAAGACCTAAAAAAATGGAAAATAAGTCCTAAAAGGCCAGCAGTACAAAGACTGATGCTAACAATCTCTACAGAACTTGGGAGGGGGAGGTAATGGGGGTGTTCCTTGAATTCACATGCCTGGGTCCCCTTTTTGAAGACTACAGAACAGAAGACAGTTGCTTACACACACACACACACACACACACACACACACACACACACACGCACACGCACACACGCACCCATGCACTCCCCCAATTCTAGTCTCTCCCTCACTTAGAGGTTTCGGATGTACTTCTTTCATTCTCCCACTAATTTCCTGGCAAATACTTTCTCGTTTACCTACCATATTCCTGGCAGAAACTTTTAAGGCCAATCAGCCGGCAGCCTCAAGCAGGGTTTCTTCAAGTTTTTTGGGAGCAGTTCAGGGTCTATTGGCTTCCCTGTCTTTCCCACTGTACCATCCTTGCTCCACAATGTAGCCGATACAGGCTCTGGACAGCAGGACAGCGAGATCCAATAAATCTGAGACCTGTCTAGGTGCTTCATTTATCAAGAGGCCTAATTTACCCAGGCCCTTTAGACTAATTGCAGATTTGCGAAAAATGCTGAGAGTGTAGAACAGTGCGTTGTGAGTGTCCCTTGCCATATTTCTGCTAATGTGTTTCATCTGGAGTACATAAAGAAGCAGGGATGCTGATTTTAGACACAGCACTTTGGGGCTAATCCAGTTAAATGATTAGCCCTAAAAATCTGCAGTGATGTCATTTTCCCTACAGTGTTCTGCCAGTTGTGTTGTTTGCTTTATAGTGAGAAATATGTAATCCCAGGTCCCAGGCTAGCTTTTCCAGGCTTCGTGTAGAAATTTGCCCTCAGTTATTTTTTTTTCCTGGGCAACTAACTCAGTCAGTCTCTCTCTTTCTCTCTGTCACAGTAGCTCTCTGAATGACAACTAAAGGGACATCTGTCTGCTCCGGGAGTCACTAACAATACTTTATTACTGCCGCCGCTTCAGAACTTTACTATTATCTGCAACTAATATCTGGATGTTTCAGAGTCTGTGGTTCTAAATGGGTTTTATTGCCTATATTTTCACCCTACCAGGAGAATATAAGTGCCTTGAGGATGGGAACTGTTTCATTTTTAACTTTCATCTCTACTATTTAATGTAGAACCTTACACATAGTAGGTGATTTCCAAATTCTTGTGGAATCTAATTCACTAGTTGCCCCTGGGTGTATGTAAACATAATGGTCGGTATGAATGCCCTGAGATGATAGGGCCTTTCCTAATCAATCAACCAATCAATGGGCAAGCATTTATTAAGCCCTGCTCTGTGTCAGATACTGTGCTAGGCAATGGAGATAAAAAGACAAGACCAAAATAGCCCCTGTCCATATCTGGAAGAAGCCTATTTAAAGTAAGAAAACACACAATATATGCACATATTTTTAAAAAATAACATTAGAGTGGAAGAAGGTCACATATATACACGTGGGGGAATTAGTAAAGGTTTCATGTTGTGTTTGAGCTAAGTTTTAACATAAGCTAGGAAAACAGAGGTGAAAAGACATTACATTTTTTTAAAAGGGTTCAACCTTTAGAAGGACATGGTAGGGGACAGCTAGGTGGTTCAATGGATGAAAAGTCAGACCTGAAGGTCCTGGATTCAAATTTGGTCTTAGGAGTTTCTTAGCTGTGTGACTGTGGGCAAGTCACTTAACCCTCATTGCCTAGCCCTTACCACTCTTCTGCCTTGGAACCAGTTGCAAGATGGAAGGTAAGGGTTTTAAAAAAAGAAAGACAAAGAAAGACATGGAGTCAGAAGACTAATAGTCATGTACCAAGAGCAGCAACCAGGTCCCCTCAGGTGAAACATAGCGCAAATATTCAATTAGATTCAACAACCTACTATGTGCCATTAAGCACCTACCACCTTCAAAATACTGCAATAAACACCATAGATGAAAGTTTAAAATGAAACCATTCCTAACCTCAAGGCACTTACATTCTCCTGTATCCCAATTAGTCTAGAAGCAGCCATGGTTGGCACAAAAGTCAGAGCTCTTTGACAGGTGGAGGCAATTTTAGTTTTGTTTCTTGCTTTTAAGTTGGTTTCTTAGACAATTAAACTAACATCTTCCAAGATCCAAAACAATTCAATTAACTCGAATCAAGATTTGGAAGTTAGAATATATCCAATCTGACATGAAAAGCATGACTGTGCAAGGCACAGGAGGGACAAAAGGATAGGGACTGGATTTTTCTTTCATTGGAATAGGGAACTCCTAGTTAAGGAAACTCCCTTTTCCAATTCAGTTTGGCATCTTCTCTGAAATTTATAATTTTAAAGAGTTGTCTAAGAGCAGCAATGTCAAATTCATACAGAAACAGATCACTAAACCTAATCCTTATGGGATGCATATTGATTCAATTTTGAAATGTATTATTATCTATACTTTATTGTATTTTATTCATCTTGCTAAGTATTTCCCAATTACATTTTTATAATCACCATTTTTATTGATATTTTTATTTCTTCCCAGATTACCTGTCAATACAATTTTCAATAATTATTTTCTGACATTTGTGATCCGTGTTCTCTCCCTCACTCTCATCCCTCCCTCCTTCTCACGATGGTAGGTAATATTTGTACATGTGTTATCATGCAATACATATTTTCATGTTCGTCATGGTGTGAAAGAAGACCCATATGGCTTACGCTAGAGGAAAATTCATGGAAGAAATAAAGTGAAGAAGGGCATATATCAATCTACGTTCAAACTTTTTGGTTCCTTCTATGGCAGTAGATAGCCTCTTTTGTCATGAATCCCTCAGAGTTGTCCCGGATCCTTTCTTGCATTGCTGATAATAGTTAAGTCATCGTATTTTAATGTTGTCATTGTGTACAACATTCTCCTAGTTCTTCTTGTTTCACTTTGCATCACTTCATAGAAGTCTTTCAAGGTTTTTCGTGATCATTTTGTTCAGTATACATGATACATATTGATATTTCTTCATTGTCTAAAATATATTTTATTGAGAGCAGTTTCCTTCCTTATCTTTTTTATTCCCAGTTGCATTTTAATCTGACTCAGAGAGAACTCAAGAACGTTGGGGACATCATAAGGCTCAATCTGAGAAGTTAATTGACTTGTTTAGGATCACGACGTCAGTTTTTGTCAGAAATGGGACTTGAATCTAGACTACCCTGGCTCCATGGCCAGTCTCAACTCAAATCAACCAGCATTTACTAAGTACCTACTATGTGCCAGGCATTGTGCTAAGCACTAAGTGTACAAAGAAAGATAGAAACAGTCTCTGTCCTCAAGCAAATTGCTTTAAATTAGAATTTGGGGGACAACATGTAGACAATTATACACAAAGAAGGTCTACAAAAGGCAAAGTGGAGACAATCCCAGAGGGAAAACACTGGAATTAAAGGGCGCTAGAAAAGACTTCTAGCAAAAGGGGGGATTTTAGCTGAGGAGAACAAGAAGTCAGGGAGGTCTCCCTCTTCTAGAAATAAAAAAAAAATAAAAATAGTCCCTCCTCTCACAGAGCTTATATTCTACTTTCAGATACAATAAATATGTTTATAATATATATATAGTTATGATCATTTGCTCATGTATGTTTATGATCATTTGAGAAGAAGGGAAATGCTAACAACTAAAGGACTCAGGAAAGGCTTCCTAAAGGAGAGTGTATATGAGCTGACTCTTGAAGGAAAGTAAAAGAGTAAAATAAATGTCAGCAATGGAATAATTGGGAAGACCCAGAGAACTATGGACTAGACACAATGTGGTCATGTCTTGTACACCTTCACAAAGCCATTTAATTGCATTAAATATTCTATTATCAAATCTTTTCATTAACGAGGCAAATTGACAATAGTATAAAAATAGCCAAAAAGATGCCTAAAGAGGGAATCTCTTCCGCAGGGTTCTGTTTTCATGAATTTCTTCCCTAAGCTACTTTGTTTATTGGCATCTCTTAGCACACACCTGTACAGATGTTGCCTTAGAATCTCTAGCTATGGAAAGAAGGACCCACAGGCAGATTCAAGGCAAGCACCCTCAGCTCGATGGGCAACATTTGTCTCCCGTCTCCCATGGCTGACGAAGGAGGTGGGGGCATGGGCCAAATTACATGATGGATTCTTCACACCCCACACTATAAATTTACCCCCAAGGGCCAGATGCTTTGGGTCCTGCCTGTGTCAGCGCTCCACGCGCAGCCTCAGAATCATAAAGTAGTGTTCTAGGGGGAGGCTGAAATTAATGAAACTCTGCCTGACATTTTGAGCACACACATACATATCTCAACATTATCCCACAAGTATATATCTTATGGAGAGAGTAGTTTTTCCATATTAAAAGATGGCATTAACCTTCAATAGTACATCACTCCCTTTAATCCTTCCCACCTGTAAATATTTCAGATAAAAATATCACATTTGCAATGACCAAGCCCGGCTCATGTGGTTCACATCCAGATGAATGGGGGCTAGGGGGGTGGGCAGCACCTTCAACTTCTCTTCTTTACAATAAGCCCCCCAAAACTGAGTTTGTCTTTGCTGCTTAGTTCTTGCTGCCCCACCTTCCTCTCCCCAAAAGCAGGCAGGCGGAGGAAATGATTGGGTAAGATGAAATCATTTCATATCCAAAAAAGTGTCCAGAGTCATTTCGAAACACTGGCATGATAGGTTTTGGACTGGCCAGTCAACGAGGCCTCTTCATCTTCAAAGCCGAATCGGAGATTTTAGAAGATGTGCCAGCAAGGTGGTCACCACATGGAGGGAGGAGCAACCTTCAAAATGTCCATGATAATTGGAAACGTCAGGGAGGGGCTCGAAAGAACTTTTAGAGAATTTCCAACTGAGAAGGAACCTTGGGAATTATTTACTCCAAACTCAGTTTACAAATCAGGAAACTTGATCTTAGAGAGATGAAGTCCCTTGCACAAAGGCACGAAACAAACTGATACTGGAGGGTAAGACTAGATTCCAGATCTTCTGTCTTCTATAGTAAACCAGGCTGACTTTGGGCAGTTTTTTCAGAGTATTAATCAATTTGTTGTTGCTTTTTTTATTGTTCAGTTAAGTCTGACTCTTCATAACTCCATGGACCATGTCCATAGACCACATCCATAGGGTTTTCTTAGCAAAAATAGTGGAGTAGTGCACCATTTCCTTCTTTGGTGGATTAATGCAAAATTACAAAACTAAATAAATAAATAAATAAATAATGCAAAGTTAAGAGACTCACCCAGAGTCACACAGTTAGTAAGCGTCTGTGGCCAGATTTGAACTCATGAAAGATGTGTCTTCCTGAGTTGAAGCCCAGTGCTCTATCCATGGCACCATTTAACTGCCTCACACGACAGACATTTTTGTGTGCATTTGTTTGTCTACCATATTAGAATGTTATATCCTTATTTTATTTTTTGTACTAATATCTCTAGGGCCTAACACTAGGCATGGTACACAGCAGGTATTTAATAGATGCTTTTTGCCTGATTGGTTGCTTGGTCTACAACACGCCATCAGTGAAAGGTTGATTATTTATCCTGTTTGAAAACTAAAGGAGGATTCCACAGACTATTCCAGTGTTTAATACACTATCACAATATTTTTTCATAGTTAATCTAAATTCCTCTTGTTACATACAATTTCTTGTTTTCTTTCTTTCCCTTATCCTTGCTATAAGTTTCCTAAGCATCTTCTAACCAATATAATAATTTAATTCAATAAGCATTTATTACATACTCATTATATGCCAAGTATTGTACTTTTTAATAATGTTTAATAAGTATCAACTTTCTTTCTTAATAGTGTTTTCTCTCAAGCTAACCAATCCCAATTCTCTTCATCTTTTCTATTTTTTTGTTTTTTTATGGACCATTGATTTTTACCAGTGTGCCATGATTCCAAGTGTGGAAAGACCTTCCACCAATGAAACTTAATAAAAATTGTTTGTCAAGAAGGCGATGTGACTTTCACATATTCACTTGGTTTGTATATGTCAGAGGCAAGATTTGAACTCGGACCTTTCTTATTTCAGAGTCAACCTTCTAGCCACTATGCCCTATTTCCTTTCCACTTTTCTTTACCAACTCCATTTTCTATCTCCATTATAATTAGCATCCTTAAAGTTTTATATAATATTACTCTAAACCTCTATAAAACCTTAAAATGTTTTCTAGATAGGGATAGATATAACTGGACCTGAGATTTCATAGAGAACTTCCAAGAGAGAGTATTCCCTCCAATAATTGCAAGTCAGGAGCTTCTCTTAAACTTAGATCATTAAAGAGTTGCCCAGAGGACTGAGAGATTAAATTACCTGCCCAGGGTCTCATAGCCAATATACGTCAAAGGTAAAACAAATTCAGGTATTGTAGGATCCACTAAAGGAGATATGATGTAATATAACAAAATGCACTGGACTTCAGAATCTGAAGACAACAGTATAAATCCAGATCTGAAACTTAAAATTTATATGACCTTGGACATGTCATTTGAGTTTCTCTGATATTCGGTTTCCTCATCCATAAAATGGGAATATTAATACTCATACTGCTTGCCTCACAGGGCTGTTGTGGGGAAAATAAAAGCCCTGCGCAAACCCTGAAATACTATAGAAATGAGAATTATTATTAGAAGGAATGTAGTCACATTATATATTTGGCCTTGGGTATATTCCTGGAGAAATTCAAAGGAATTTCTAAATACACTACATACCTTTTGGTTTGTATTAGAAGAATAAAGATCCAGATTTTATTAAATCATTTTGAATATTGAAGATCAGTAAGGAAGTCACATGTGATCACTCAAAGATGTTCCCATCTTGTTCCAATTTAAGTGCCATAAGATTGTGTCTATAATTTTTCCCAGGAGTAGACAGGACCTTGACTCAATTCTCATGAATGATGGAGCAGATCTCTAGAGCTGACCACTTCACAATGACACCACAAAGCCAGATCCTCTGGGAGCCCAAGGCTAAGTGGGCAGGTTGGATTCTGGATCTTTTAACCCCTTTGATAATATTAGATTATGAGATAATAGATAATATTAGAACTTAAATATAATTCAATTCCTTTTAAAATTTCAAAAACTAGTACTCAGCATGAATTGGGTCCATGTTGGATCCAATCCAAGGAAGTTTAATTATGGTAAGACCTAAAGGACTTAGTAAAGAATCACAGGTGTAGGAAGCCTTAGAATTCCTTAGAGACTGAAATTCCTTTATTTTTAAGAAGTGGTCAAGAGGCTTGCCCAAAACTAGACAGCCACTACATAGAAGAGTTAGAATTCTAACTCAGGTTTTGTAGTTGCAAATTCAGCAGGTTTTTTAATGCCCCACACGGTTTCTCTCTGTCTCTCTCATTATAAGACAGATTCATTACCAAAATGGCACCAAAGCACAAGCACTGTGGATAACATTATTTGACCACTGAGACCCAAATCTAATTAATTATGAGGTCTGTAAAGTAATATGTAAGTTCTCTGAAGGCAGGGACTGTGGAATTTTTATTTTTGCATCTCCAGAGGTTTAGGTAGTACCTGATACATGGACCAAGGGTCTGTGATTTCATCCTTGTGGAAATTCCCTCCAGTCAGGTAGATCCAAGATGATGACAATGTCTTAAAGAGTTGCATGAGGTTCAGAGGGGTTAAGCGACATGGTCACCCGACTAAATCAAATTCAGGTCTTTCTGACTCCATGTCTAACACATCATCCATTCTACCATAACTGCTTCTAATACCCCGAGCATAATCAATGCTTTTTTGCTGCTTTAGGTCCATTTCATAGATATGGGAACTCTTAGGTGGCAAGATAGGTACCTGCTTTGTAACTTCTTATCTTACTGAATTGAGAATTTAAGTGACTTGTCATGATCACACAGCCAGTATATGTCAGAGGCATAAGCTGAACACAATTCATACTGACTCTGAGGCCAGAATTCTTTCCATTATCCCAACCTGCCTTTTTTATTTAACAATTTTTTTTATTTAAAAGGAATGCTAATAGCTCATTCTTCCATAGTACTCCAAAGTTTCCAAAACAGTTTTTTCTTCAATAGTCCTATGAGGCAGGTTGTAAAATCATAATGATTCTCATTTTATAGATAGAAAAATTGAGGCCAGAGAAACTGTGACTTTTGCAGGCTACTTAGTCTTAGTTACTCTCAATCTTAATGGAAATATGAGAAACAACACTGCTGCTCAAAGAAGAAGGGTATTGGGGCAGATAAGTAGCTTAGTGAATAGAGAGCCAGGCACAAATTTAGGGTTAGAGATGGGAGGTCTTGGGTTCAAATCTCCTAATTGTATGACCCTGGGCAAGTCACTTCACCCCCTTTGCCTAGGTCTTACCAAATTTCTGCCTTGAAACCAATATTAGTATCAATTCTAAGGCAGAAGTTAAGGGTTTTTTTAAAAAGGAAGGATATCCCTTCCTAATATCTTTTTATTTTAAAATTTTTTATTTATTTAATTAATTAAGAATATTTTCCCATGGCTACATGATTCATGCTCTTTCCCTCCCCTTTTCCCACCCCCTTCCATAACCAATGAGTAATTCCACTGAGTTTTACATGTGTCATTGATCAAGACTTATTTACATATTATTAATATTTGCATTAGGGTGATCGTTTAGAGTCTACATCCCCAATCATATCCCCATTGACCTATGTGATCAAGCAGTTGTTTTTCTTCTGTGTTCCTACTCCCACAGTTCTTTCTCTGGATGTGGATAGTGTTCTTTCTCATAAGACCCTCACAATTGTCCTGGATCATTGTATTGCTGCTAGTACAGAAGTCCATTACATTCTATTGTGCCACAGTGTATCAGTCTCTGTGTACAATGTTCTCCTGGTTCTGCTCCTATCACTCTGCACTATGATTCTCTTTTAAAGAAATAGTATCCAATGGCAGCCTTAGGTTTGCCATGTTTTAGTATTGAATGGCCAACCTGTAAAGTACTTTGTAGACTTATCTATCTCACTTAGATCTTGTAAGGTCAATGTTTCACAAACCAGAATTACAGAATTGCAGAATTTTAGAGTTGGAAGGAACTTCAGGGATCATCAAGTCTAGCCTTTCCATTCTTGAGAAGGAATCTCCAGGGCAAAGCACTCAAAAATCATTCTTGCAGTCTCTATTTAATAACTTCCAAGGAACTTGGAACTTTCCTCTTCTCAAGTTCTAACTTTAGAAAGCTCTAATTATTAAAAGCTTCATTTCTGTTTGTTTTCTTTCTTTGTTTCATTTTATGTTCCCTGACATCAGGCTATCAGCCTCTTTCCAGTATCTATCCATTGCTTCTGGTTGTGTCCTCTGGGGTCAAACAGAACAAGCTTAATCCCTTCATTTTACATTTCGTAGCTTTACCTTAAGAACCTGGGATTATTAGTATTACTTGGGAGTAAGCTATGTGCTATCTCGATCTAGAACTTTTAGCATCTTAGAGTTGTGGGAACACAAAGGCTAAATCTTCTAATTGGGATTGACCTTGTTTTGATTTTCCTCCCCATACTAAGAGTTGGGCTCCCATCATTCTCTCTGCCAGAAGCCCCAAGTGAAACCCACCTGAAGTCACTGAGCTTTGCCTATTTTCCACCTCCACCCAATCAATCAGCCCCTGTTCACACACAGCCCAGGCCAGAGTCTGCTGAAATGTTGCCCAGGTTTCATGGAAACCCAGCCAGGCAGGACTCACTCAAAATCCAGCCTAGGGTTCATGAACCTTGGCCAACCTCTCAAGAAGACCTGGCCCAAGTTCCAGGTCTTTGCCTGGTTTAGGGTTTCATTGTGGAAGTTTCAAAACAGTCTAATTTTAATCAAGCCAAAGGCTGGGACTCTCTGAGAGAGAGAGAGATAGTCTTTTATAACTCTGCAAGCAAAGAGTCTGCCTGGGTAAACCAGGGGGGACTGGATACCTCTAAAGGGATCAAAGGGGCAGGGTAGAGATTGGAGTGGTGGCGGGTATAGATAGATTGAAGTTACATTAAGCAGACACCCAACTAACACTCCCCCACTGCAATGCAAAGACTGATAGTGGAAGAGTTATAGCATCTATCAGCCTCTCCATTCCTGGTGCAAGCAGGTCAAGCCCTAGCACAAGATGGGTTATTACCACTGTCTGAGAATCAGATAGCATACACACATGTCACAGCACAGGTCAAGTCATAGTTGCCTTTAATCTTAATGGAAATAGGAGAAAACACATCGAGTCAACTTAAAGTCAAACGGCGTTCAACCCATAAGCTCTGCTAGTTTCTTGACCAGGAAAGTCACTTTCTCTCTCTTGGCCTCAGTTTGCTAATGTGCAAAATGAAGTGGTTTTGACTAACAGCACCTCAAAGTTTGCTAATATATCAAAGTTTCATATATTTTATTCAATTGATTTCCACACTAAGCTGGAGAGGTAAGTGCTATTATTATCCCCATGTTCAGATGAGGAAACTGAGGCAGACAGAAGTTAAGTGACTTGTCCATGGTCACACAGCTACTAAGAATCTGAGAGGGGATTTGAACTCAGATCTTCCTAACTCCTAGTTCAGCACTATTAGGCATTGTACCATCTAGCTATCTCTTCTCTGTGTCAACTTTAAGATAAATCTCCCCTTTCAATTTGAATCCCAATGGTCTCTCCAAAGAAGACACATGAGGCACTCTACTTAGGATCCTATCTTGGCATCCTTATTAATCCATGCCTTCTCAATGTTTAGTTTTCAGGGATCTCCCTTCCAAACTCAATCTCTTTCCTCTCCTGGACCCAAGTCTTCAGGATTTCATGGAGGAAAATGATCTAATATGCTTTGTTAAAGTAACATCTTCTGTCTGCCCTAACTCTGATTGCAAGATACTTCTCTCCATTATCAGATGTTTTCTCAAAGAAGAAGAAAGTCTGTTTGTCAAAATCACAAAAACATAGGTATGGCACTGTTCAGTATCCTGGTGTGCCTCTGGTTATACCCTAGACATACATGCAAATCTAATTGTTTTAAATATTTCAAAGGAATATGCCATTTAAACAAAGTCTCCTGCAAATAATTTTTTGTGAAATGAATATGTTGCTTCCTCCTCAATTTATCTTGTTATTTACATTAAATTTATATGAAAAAAAAGTCCTGGAACCAGAAATCATAGGATTTAGAGCTAGAAGGAATCTTTGGATCACTTAGTCCAAACCTGCTCTCTGTAAGATGAAGAAACTGAGATTCATAGCAATTAGATGGCCTGCCTGAAAACAAATAGGTAATAGGTATTTGCCTACAGATTTGAGCTGAGATCTTCTGATTCCAAATCCAGGTTCCTCCCAAGCTATTCCCCCTACTTGATCAGCTATAGTGTCTCTTTGATGTCTCTGGGATCAAACTGCATTTTTATTGCATGTGACTCTCTTTGTGTACTCTACAGTACAGCCAAACTGTCCTTCTTACGGTCCTTCACAGATAATGTTCTTTCTCTCACCCTTGTGTCTTTGCAATGGCTGTCACCCATGATTGGCAATACCTTTTCCTCATTTATGTTTCTTTAAACCCCTATTTTCCTTCAGGGAGCAGCTTCAAATGCCACCTCCTACGATGAGGTCTTTCTGGATTACCCCAACTACTAGTATCTTCTCCCCATTCCCACCACCCCTCAAAAATTATTTTGCTTTTATGTATATATGTACACATTATCTAACTTTATACAATAGAAACTCCTTGAGGGAAGGTACTGTCTTTTTTTTTTTCTTTCTTTCTTTCTTTCTTTTTTTTTTTTTTTTTTTTTTTTTTTGCCTTCATATCCTTACCACCCAGCACAGTGACTGGCAAGGTTAACAAACCAACGGGTCTCAAATCTAACAGTGAGTCATGTCTACCCCAGGCTCGTGAAGACTTTTCCCAGCAGAATAAGTAGATGAAAACAATTTGTTCCAATGGCCATGAAAGGGCAGCTGAAAAAGGCATTGTGGAATGCTTAGATCTCGGTCAGACATCAAAGATGCCAAGGCATCCACTGCATCCCTGGACCACTGCCAATTGTCCTGACTTTTGTCTCACCATTGGAAGAGAGAGTGAGGCTGAGGACTTTATGCAACTCTGCCTCACTTAAATTCAACTCACACTCAAGTCAAGGCATTAACCCATACCATCAGTGGTCCTCTTCAAGATTAAAGACAAACAGCAAATGCCTGATAACTCTTTGTTGACTAATGGATTGGTTCCTGGATTCTAGTTCCAGCAGTGCCTCTAATTAACTGTGAATTTAAGCCCCTTCCACAACTCAGTTTCTTCATGGAGCTAGATAAGTTAGCAACCCTTCTAGCTCTAAAATTCTATGAGTCTGTTTTCTCAAAGTACACCTCTGTATCTCTCTTAATTTATGAAGCAGGGGGCAGCTGGGTAGCTCAGTGGATTGAGAGTCAGGCCTAGAGATGGGAGGTCCTAGGTTCAAATCTGGCTTCAGACACTTCCCAGCTGTGTGACCCTGGGCAAGTCACTTGACCCCCATTGCCCACCCTTACCACTCTGCCACCTAGGAGCCAATACACAGAAGTTAAGGGTTTAAAAAATTTATGAAGCACATCTAACAACAATTCATATTTCTATAGTACTTTAAATTTTTGCACACAATTTTTTCCACAAGCCTTGGATTAATAAGTCCAAGTGTTATAATTACCTCCATTTTACAGATAGAGAAACTGAGACTCTAAACAGTGAAATGACTTGCTACTCATGATCACATAGATAATAATTATTATAGCTACGGTTTGAACCCAGTTCCCCTGACTCTAGGTATAACATTCTTTTGGCTATTCCACACTATTATTATTACAGCAGGACATTTCAGGATTGGGTTTTCTGGTAGTCTTTAAATCTTAGGTGGCCTACTATCCATGTGTCAGGGAACACCTTTTTCAAAGCAGAGGAATAGAGCAAATGGGTCCCTTTCAGTTCTGTGTTTATCCGATTCTCTTGTAAAGCTATTTTCTTTTAGCACTCTCAGTTGTTGGAGGGATAATCACACAGTACTTTTGGCACCCACTTAAATCACTCTACTAAAGCTTCAGGGACTGTCACCGGAAACCAGCTAAGTATAAAAAGCCTCCGCTTCCACAGTCCATTCAACTAGATGGAATTTTAGCTACTACATGACAGAGAGCAGGAATAATTGACTCCCTCACGAGCAGTGATGTCAGGCAGAGAGCCTCCTTGGTCATTCCATCCAGGAAACTCTGCTGGATGCTACTTGTATACCTTGGGACCTGTTAGAACACACACACACACACACACACACACACACACACACACACACACACACATCTGAAATGAAGGATAAAAGCAAAGCGAAAACTCAGGAATCAAAAGCCAATTTTCCTCTACAGTCTTACATATTTATACTAGCTGCTTCTTAATTGTTTAATCAATATAGCATATATTGTTGTGAGAAATGTATACCATGTAAGATGCATATGTCCAGGTGGACAAGGGTCTTGGGGGGCAGAATCTGGATGACCAATCACCCAATGGGAGACAGTGATTTCTGCCTAGAGGGGAGCAACAGAGCCATATTATGGGCATTTGTTCTTTCCTTCCCCAATCTCCAAGAAGGGTATTGAATTATGATTATTCCTATCTCCCCCCTCAAATATTTGGGGTTCTGGGGTATAATTTTTGGATTTCTAAAATAAAGCCACCTCTCTATTTACTTGTTGTTTTTTTTTTTTAAACCCTTACCTTCCATCTTGGAGTCAATACTCTGTATTGGCTCCAAGGCAGAAGAGTGGTAAGGATAGGCAATGGGGGTCAAGTGACTTGTCCAGGGCCACACAGCTGGGAAGTGTCTGAGGCCGGATCTGAACCCAGGACCTCCCGTCTCTAGGTCTGACTCTCAATCCACTGAGTTACCCAGCTGCCCTATCTCTGTTTACTTGTAAGAGAGAACATAGCCTCAAGTTTATACCTGCCAGGTTGGACCCTTCCTGCCAAATACTGACTATATAAGGATCCATCACAAATTGCAACTAGCAGTGTTTCTTGACCATTGGCTATGGACAACTCCTTTCATACAAATATGCATCAACACGTTCAGCCTTTTCTCCACCAATCTGGAGTCATGTCTCTCTTTGCACATATGCAGTGACACACAAATCACTTCAGGCTCTTTGAAAAACTTTTTATAGTCTTATAGGATAGTAGATCCAGAATCAGGAAACCTGAATTCGAATCCCAGTTCCAATGCTCACAAGCCATGTGATCTCAGGCAAATTAGTTAATCTCTCTGAACTTCAATTTCCCCATCTGTAAAATGAAAATAGCAATAGTGGCACCATCTTACAGGGCTGTAGAAGGAAAGCCTTAAGGTTTACAAAGCATAGATGAAATCACAGGTTTTAGAGCTGGAGAAAAAATTAGGGCTCTAATCCTGTCCTGTCACTTTACAAGATAAACCCGTGACCAGCAAAGGTAAATAGTTTACTTCAAATTACACAGGGAGTAGCAAAATCAGGATTTCAACCCAGATCCTCTGATTCCAAATCCAGCGTATTTCCCCTCTTCTGTGCTAGCTTTTCCTGCTATGAGCTCCTTTCTTATCTTCTTTAATTAGTCCCTAAAGCAAATGCGCCAATCACCTTCTTTGACACTTCAACTGTCATTTCTTTTCTTAAAACTGCTACCTAGTAATCCCACATGTGCCATGCTTATATTTTTCCCTCTACCAAACATCCCTGCCTAGAGCCCCAAACATAGCCCCCTCCATTTGCTTGCCATCTGTCCTATTTCCTAGAAGAAGAGCCCATCTAGGGCAAAGATGGTGCCTTCTTATGCATGTGTGGTATAGATAATCAGATCATTGACCGAATGTTGGAAAGAACCTTAGAAGACATCTGGTTCAAATCTCTCATTCTACAGATGAGGTGAAGTGATTTTCCCAAGACCACTAAGGCAAGGAAAAGCAGCCCCAGGATACAAACCCAGTTCTCACACCTCCCAAGTTCAACATCACAAGTTTAGCTTTCTTTCCATTGCACTCCACCTTCCTGTCCTATGGACTCTAGGTAGATAAATATTGAACATTCTCAATCGATGCATGTATGTATTTCTCCTATCTATCACTGTGTCTCTCCCTGTTTTTCTTTGTCTTCTCTCTCTCCTCCTTCTCTTCCTTCTTCCAGTATGAAGGGAAATCTTTTTGTGTACCCCAGTTGATGCAGATCAGTAACCCTCTTATTATATATTACATATTATAAACATGTAAACCTTGGAGAGTTTCCTGGCAACCCACCCATCATTGCACAGTCAAAGCAGGTCTTGAACCTGTGTGTCCTTGTCTTCAAGACAGTTTCCAACCAGGCTGTCCATAGCCTGTCAATCACTACAATAAGAAAACTGCTCAGTATTAAATCTGAATAAACATAAGACAAAGGTAGGTTTTTCGTTGGTTTTGCCCAGAGATGAGCAAGCCAACATAAGGAGCTAACGACCAAGGGCTAGTTGGTTTCTTCATTACTTGGAGAGCAGCTGCTGTGTACTTAATGGTTGCCACCCCATGGAAAGAGCTATGTTTGCAAAGCTGTTGGGGAGGGAAAGTTGACTCCTGTAACACCCAAGCTATGGATGGGGATGAATGAACTTCTTGAAAGCCACTCATTTTGGTTTGGGGGAGTGGCACCCATTACAACTAGCAACTCCATTTAGCACAGCCTCCATTGAACTAAAACCCCAAGCCAGTCAGTCGGAAGACCTCGCCAGCCCTTGCCAAACTCACCAGTTGAAAAGTTCATGAGAACTTCAAGGTTTTTGTTGCAAAACATGTAATCAGGCTGGGTTTTGGGTTCCATAACAAAAGTTCTTCCCAGCTCTCGTGACCACAAGCCATGCTGACATTTATAAATGTACTTCCCTGGAAAAAGAAGGCACTCTTTAATTGCATTAGTAGCCTTGTACCACATTTCATCAGGGAACACTGACATGCTTTGACAGGCATGATGAAAATGTACTCCTTTCGGTGAAAACTGCCAACCACACTGAGTCCATTCCTCCTTAGGGTCACTGCCATTTCAAGGGAGATAAAATTCAAAGCAGAAACAGGAATTGTTCTTTTCTGGTGGGAACAAAGTTAGCATTGTCTCCTAAAAAGGGAACAATGAAGGCAGCCCTTAACAATGACAGTAGCTGCAGCAACCCCACACAACAACCCTAAGAGGCATCTTCCTTCTATTCATGAGAATTATGCCTCTCTTTATTCCTGTTACCAGTATATTTCAGCAGTGCTCTTTAATATTCAACAGTACTATAGGAAAGTAAAAATGGATTTATTGAACTAATATAATTTATTGTTTTGAAAAATAGACATTTCCATACACACACACATACATATATATATGCATATATATACATATATGTGTGTGTGTGTGTATATATATATATATATATATACCTAAAGATTAGTTTCCAAAGAGCTTTGAACACATTCTATTATTTTCTGTCACAATAACCCTGTGAGATAAAGTTATTATTATCTCCACTTTTCAGATAAAGAAACTGAGGCTCAAAGAAATTAAGTGATTTGCCCATGGTCAGAAAGCTGGTAAGTAGTAGAGGTAGGATTAAAACTCAGATCTTTCCTGACTCTAAATTCAGGGATCTTCCTACATATACCAGATTGGCTCGCCAATAAAAACCCCTCTGATTTTATTCCCCAAGGTGCCAGCTACTACAAGGAAAATATTTTAGGAAGTGGAAAATTAGGCATGTAGATGCATCATACAGGAAAATTACCTAAGTGAGAAATTCCTAAAAGGGTTTCACTATGTTTCCCGACAAGCTAAGGCCTGGATTTCTGTTCCCCACTGCTCCTACCATCTTGTTTGATGTGTGAGTTTAATCTTCCTTTGAGTCAAAGTGAGCTCTGTGTCTAAGAGTGTCCCATAGGCAGCTAAGGGTTCCAAAAAACTTGGCCTACTGTCCAGAAAAGAAGAGTCATTGGAAGCCTCCAAAATCCCCTGCTGAGGGGGCCTGGATTTTTATATCCATTGAACTACAATCAAAACAGCTAAGAATACTCTCTTTTTTGGTTCCATATGTGTCCTACATGACTTTATATTAGAGTGCAGGTCATCCCTGTGAAGAGGGACAGAAAATTGTTAAGTGTAAGTGTGGGAATAGATTGACGAATAGCCAAGACCCCAAAGTCACAAGCTTAAGAGTCTTCTCCTTCCTCTCACCCCTTCGTTCTGTTTAGGCATAGCCTGGTGATTATGAGCCTTACTTTGTAAAAAGAGAGAGGAACTCAGGAGTGGTGAAAGAAATGTTCTCTGACTGCCTCTGTAGTATTCAGCAATGGAAAGAGTTACCAGAAATCAGAGTAAAGAATTCTGTTGGATACTCAATTTCTGTGTCTAAGTGGTCAGTGGTCAAGAATGGACCCAGTTCTGAATAGGTTTGCCAGAAGATTTTGAACCCAATCATTCTAGGGTTTGAATTTCTGATGAAGAAGAGGATGAGGAGAGAGAAGAAAAAAAGAGGGAAGAAAAGGTGGAAGGGGGAGGCATTTTTATAGATTTAAGGTGGGTAAAACACTTCACCTACATTTTCTCATTTGTTCCTGACCAACAGCCCCAATTACGACACCTGCCTTAAAGAAGTTTGAGTAAGGTTCGAGGTTCCAAGATATAATCAAAGAAGGGCAGATAGCCATAAGAGAGAACAGAGTAGAAAACAGGAGTGAGCAGAGAAAAAGTAAAGTAATTTAGCACTATTGAAGGAAAATAGAAGGAAAGACAGGAGTCTGGGAAGACAGAAAGAGGTCCTCGGGGAGCCAGGGGCAAGGGAATGTCCCGAACTGTTCTGATCCAAGTCCAGAAGATGTAGGTCTTGTTGGGACAGAGGAGGGATCCTGGACCTGGCATTGACTCATGGTTCAGGGACTGCTACTGGCTCCTGACGGAGAGGGAACACCTAGGGAAATGGTGGCTAGTTGATAGGTGCTCACTTGGTTCTAAATTTTCCCAGCAATAGGAAAAGAGGCTTTTGGAACCTTAATTGTAGGTTTTCTTTTGTTGTGGGTGACTGGGGATTTTGAGCCATTCCAGTGGCATTTTCATTTAATGGAACAAAGGCTACTGAAGACCCCACAATATTCCAGGTTACAAATAAGGAAAATGAGGCTTAGAAAAATTGGCAAACTTGTCCATAAGCACATAGCTATTAAGTATCAAAAGTGGAATTCTTATTCAGGTCTCTTCTTTAAGCCTGAGAGCTCTTTCCATTGCTGAATAAGACAGAAGTAGTTGGAGGAAATAAATTCAAATCTTAGCAATCGTACAGGGACAGCTAGGCCCTGGAGTTAAGCACCAAGAAAAGTTAAAAAAGCAAGCCCTGCCCTCAAAGTGCTTACAATTCCAGTGAAGGAGACAACACGTAAACAATATAGGAATAAGGAAAGTTAGAGGAAAGACAATGGAATTGAAGGAGAATGGGGAAGAGTTTTTGCAGAAGTGAGATTTTAGCTGAGATTTGTTCTCAGCTAAAGAATATGCAGAAGAATATACAGTCAGATTAATGTGATTTTTTAAAAAACCCTTAACTTCTGTCTTAAAATCAATACTAAGTCTTACTTCCAAGGCAGAAGGCTAGGGCCAGGCAATTGGGGGAAAGTGACTTGCCCAGAATTACACAGCTAGAAAGTATCTCAGGTCAAATTCTAAGTCAAGCTCTCCCATCTCCAGGCCTGGCTCTCTATCCACTGAGCCACCTAGTTGCACTTATGTCACACACACACACACACACACACATATATATATATATATAT